>NW_027197943.1:0-52088 GCF_038502225.1 Cherax quadricarinatus
AATGATGGTGAAAGTTTTTCTTTTTCGGGCCACCCTGCCTTGGTGGGCCACCCTGCCTTGGTGGCCACCCTGCCTTGGTGGCCACCCTGCCTTGATGGGCCACCCTGCCTTGGTGGCCACCCTGCCTTGATGGCCACCCTGCCTTGATGGGCCACCCTGCCTTGGTGGCCACCCTGCCTTGATGGCCACCCTGCCTTGGTGGCCACCCTGCCTTGATGGGCCACCCTGCCTTGGTGGCCACCCTGCCTTGGTGGCCACCCTGCCTTGATGGGCCACCCTGCCTTGGTGGCCACCCTGCCTTGGTGGCCACCCTGCCTTGGTGGCCACCCTGCCTTGATGGGCCACCCTGCCTTGGTGGCCACCCTGCCTTGGTGGCCACCCTGCCTTGGTGGCCACCCTGCCTTGATGGGCCACCCTGCCTTGGTGGCCACCCTGCCTTGGTGGCCACCCTGCCTTGATGGGCCACCCTGCCTTGGTGGCCACCCTGCCTTGGTGGCCACCCTGCCTTGGTGGCCACCCTGCCTTGATGGGCCACCCTGCCTTGGTGGCCACCCTGCCTTGGTGGCCACCCTGCCTTGGTGGCCACCCTGCCTTGATGGGCCACCCTGCCTTGGTGGCCACCCTGCCTTGATGGGCCACCCTGCCTTGGTGGCCACCCTGCCTTGGTGGCCACCCTCCCTTGGTGGCCACCCTGCCTTGATGGGCCACCCTGCCTTGGTGGCCACCCTGCCTTGATGGGCCACCCTGCCTTGGTGGCCACCCTGCCTTGGTGGCCACCCTGCCTTGGTGGCCACCCTGCCTTGATGGGCCACCCTGCCTTGGTGGCCACCCTGCCTTGGTAGCCACCCTGCCTTGGTGGCCACCCTGCCTTGATGGGCCACCCTGCCTTGGTGGCCACCCTGCCTTGATGGGCCACCCTGCCTTGGTGGCCACCCTGCCTTGATGGGCCACCCTGCCTTGATGGGCCACCCTGCCTTGGTGGCCACCCTGCCTTGGTAGCCACCCTGCCTTGGTGGCCACCCTGCCTTGATGGGCCACCCTGCCTTGGTGGCCACCCTGCCTTGATGGGCCACCCTGCCTTGGTGGCCACCCTGCCTTGATGGGCCACCCTGCCTTGGTGGCCACCCTGCCTTGATGGGCCACCCTGCCTTGATGGGCCACCCTGCCTTGGTGGCCACCCTGCCTTGGTGGCCACCCTGCCTTGATGGGCCACCCTGCCTTGGTGGCCACCCTGCCTTGATGGGCCACCCTGCCTTGATGGGCCACCCTGCCTTGGTGGCCACCCTGCCTTGATGGGCCACCCTGCCTTGGTGGCCACCCTGCCTTGATGGGCCACCCTGCCTTGGTGGCCACCCTGCCTTGGTGGCCACCCTGCCTTGGTGGCCACCCTGCCTTGATGGGCCACCCTGCCTTGGTGGCCACCCTGCCTTGGTGGCCACCCTGCCTTGATGGGCCACCCTGCCTTGGTGGCCACCCTGCCTTGATGGGCCACCCTGCCTTGGTGGCCACCCTGCCTTGATGGGCCACCCTGCCTTGGTGGCCACCCTGCCTTGATGGGCCACCCTGCCTTGGTGGCCACCCTGCCTTGGTGGCCACCCTGCCTTGGTGGCCACCCTGCCTTGGTGGGCCACCCTGCCTTGATGGGCCACCCTGCCTTGGTGGGCCACCCTGCCTTGGTGGGCCACCCTGCCTTGGTGGGCCACCCTGCCTTGATGGGCCACCCTGCCTTGGTGGGCCACCCTGCCTTGGTGGGCCACCCTGCCTTGATGGGCCACCCTGCCTTGATGGGCCACCCTGCCTTGGTGGCCACCCTGCCTTGCCGGCCACATTGCACCTGAGGTCCTCAGGAACCAACCTGCAACCGCTCAAGCTGACTACTTCAGCATTGCTCGCCTCATTACCCGTATGGACATCTTGTGTAATGGTGACCTGCAAGTCTGGGTCCAGCAAGCATTGTTCATGGATGTGAACCGGCGACCTAACCTTAAAGTACTCCAAGAGTTACTGCGTATCGCTCTTAAACATTGAGTTTACAGTTGCCCATTATTCTGTTTATAAAGGAACTGTTATCAAAAATAAGGCACGAGCTGTGTATTTTAGTTAACAAAAAAAAAAAAAAAAAAAAAAAAAAAACAGAGGTGATAGTATAGGAGGTGTATTTATGTAGGTGTGAAAACCTGGGTTTATTAAATGTCTGGTATAAACCTTGGTAACTGACACTCACAAATTGGTTTAAAAAGACGTCAGCATATGCTACATATATATATATATATATATATATATATATATATATATATATATATATATATATATATATATATATATATATATATATATATATATATATATATATATATATATATATATATATATATATATATATATATATATATATATATATATATATATATATATATATATATATATAGTAGTATATATATATATATATATATGGCAGTAGTACAGCTGCGAGTGTAGTGACAGTAGTACAGCTGAGAGACTAGTGACAGTAGTACAGCTGAGACAGTAGTGACAGTAGTACAGCTGAGAGACTAGTGACAGTAGTACAGCTGAGAGACTAGTGACAGTAGTACAGCTGAGAGACTAGTGACAGTAGTACAGCTGAGAGACTAGTGACAGTAGTACAGCTGAGAGACAGTAGTGACAGTAGTACAGCTGAGAGACAGTAGTGACAGTAGTACAGCTGAGAGACTAGTGACAGTAGTACAGCTGAGAGACTAGTGACAGTAGTACAGCTGAGAGACTAGTGACAGTAGTACAGCTGAGAGACTAGTGACAGTAGTACAGCTGAGAGACTAGTGACAGTAGTACAGCTGAGAGACTAGTGACAGTAGTACAGCTGAGAGACTAGTGACAGTAGTACAGCTGAGAGACAGTAGTGACAGTAGTACAGCTGAGAGACAGTAGTGACAGTAAGATAAGATAAGATAAGATAAGATTTCGTTCGGATTTTTAACCCCGGAGGGTTAGCCACCCAGGATAACCCAAGAAAGTCAGTGCGTCATCGAGAAAGTCAGCTGAGAGACAGTAGTGACAGTAGTACAGCTGAGAGACTAGTGACAGTAGTACAGCTGAGAGACTAGTGACAGTAGTACAGCTGAGACAGTAGTGACAGTAGTACAGCTGAGACAGTAGTGACAGTAGTACAGCTGAGAGACTAGTGACAGTAGTACAGCTGAGAGACTAGTGACAGTAGTACAGCTGAGAGACAGTAGTGACAGTAGTACAGCTGAGACAGTAGTGACAGTAGTACAGCTGAGAGACTAGTGACAGTAGTACAGCTGAGAGACTAGTGACAGTAGTACAGCTGAGACAGTAGTGACAGTAGTACAGCTGAGAGACTAGTGACAGTAGTACAGCTGAGAGACAGTAGTGACAGTAGTACAGCTGAGAGACAGTAGTGACAGTAGTACAGCTGAGAGACTAGTGACAGTAGTACAGCTGAGAGACTAGTGACAGTAGTACAGCTGAGAGACTAGTGACAGTAGTACAGCTGAGACAGTAGTGACAGTAGTACAGCTGAGACAGTAGTGACAGTAGTACAGCTGAGAGACTAGTGACAGTAGTACAGCTGAGAGACTAGTGACAGTAGTACAGCTGAGAGACAGTAGTGACAGTAGTACAGCTGAGACAGTAGTAACAGTAGTACAGCTGAGAGACTAGTGACAGTAGTACAGCTGATAGACTAGTGACAGTAGTACAGCTGAGACAGTAGTGACAGTAGTACAGCTGAGAGACTAGTGACAGTAGTACAGCTGAGACAGTAGTGACAGTAGTACAGCTGAGAGACTAGTGACAGTAGTACAGCTGAGAGACTAGTGACAGTAGTACAGCTGAGAGACAGTAGTGACAGTAGTACAGCTGAGACAGTAGTAACAGTAGTACAGCTGAGAGACTAGCGACAGTAGTACAGCTGAGAGACTAGTGACAGTAGTACGGCTGAGACAGTAGTGACAGTAGTACAGCTGAGAGACTAGTGACAGTAGTACAGCTGAGACAGTAGTGACAGTAGTACAGCTGAGAGACTAGTGACAGTAGTACAGCTGAGAGACAGTAGTGACAGTAGTACAGCTGAGAGACTAGTGACAGTAGTACAGCTGAGAGACTAGTGACAGTAGTACAGCTGAGAGACAGTAGTGACAGTAGTACAGCTGAGAGACTAGTGACAGTAGTACAGCTGAGACAGTAGTGACAGTAGTACAGCTGAGAGACTAGTGACAGTAGTACAGCTGAGACAGTAGTGACAGTAGTACAGCTGAGAGACTAGTGACAGTAGTACAGCTGAGAGACAGTAGTGACAGTAGTACAGTTGAGGTCAGTTGGGTTTGACGACTTGTCGGCAGAAGTTAGCATATTAAATGTAAAAAAAAAAACCAGACAGGCACAATAGGGTGACAGTAACAATACATAAATAAGACACACATGAGACACTGAAAGTTAACACCACGTTTGTGCTTGACACTAACATACCAAGTTAAGGCAGCCAGGATATACTGGAGAGGACGGCAGCCATGACACAAGTTAAGGCAGCCAGGATATACTGGAGAGGACGGCAGCCATGATAAAAGTTAAGGCAGCCAGGATATACTGGAGAGGACGGCAGCCATGACACAAGTTAAGGCAGCCAGGATATACTGGAGAGGACGGCAGCCATGACACAAGTTAAGGCAGCCAGGATATACTGGAGAGGACGGCAGCCATGACACAAGTTAAGGCAGCCAGGATATACTGGAGAGGACGGCAGCCATGACACAAGTTAAGGCAGCCAGGATATACTGGAGAGGACGGCAGCCATGACACAAGTTAAGGCAGCCAGGATATACTGGAGAGGACGGCAGCCATGATAAAAGTTAAGGCAGCCAGGATATACTGGAGAGGACGGCAGCCATGACACAAGTTAAGGCAGCCAGGATATACTGGAGAGGACGGCAGCCATGACACAAGTTAAGGCAGCCAGGATATACTGGAGAGGACGGCAGCCATGATAAAAGTTAAGGCAGCCAGGATATACTGGAGAGGACGGCAGCCATGACACAAGTTAAGGCAGCCAGGATATACTGGAGAGGACGGCAGCCATGACACAAGTTAAGGCAGCCAGGATATACTGGAGAGGACGGCAGCCATGACACAAGTTAAGGCAGCCAGGATATACTGGAGAGGACGGCAGCCATGATAAAAGTTAAGGCAGCCAGGATATACTGGAGAGGACGGCAGCCATGACACAAGTTAAGGCAGCCAGGATATACTGGAGAGGGCGGCAGCCATGACACAAGTTAAAGCAGCCAGGATATACTGGAGAGGACGGCAGCCATGACACAAGTTAAAGCAGCCAGGATATACTGGAGAGGACGGCAGCCATGATAAAAGTTAAGGCAGCCAGAATATACTGGAGAGGACGGCAGCCATGACACAAGTTAAGGCAGCCAGGATATACTGGAGAGGACGGCAGCCATGACACAAGTTAAGGCAGCCAGGATATACTGGAGAGGACGGCAGCCACAAGTTAAGGCAGCCAGGATATACTGGAGAGGACGGCAGCCATGACACAAGTTAAGGCAGCCAGGATATACTGGAGAGGACGGCAGCCATGACACAAGTTAAGGCAGCCAGGATATACTGGAGAGGACGGCAGCCATGATAAAAGTTAAGGCAGCCAGGATATACTGGAGAGGACGGCAGCCATGACACAAGTTAAGGCAGCCAGGATATACTGGAGAGGACGGCAGCCATGACACAAGTTAAGGCAGCCAGGATATACTGGAGAGGACGGCAGCCATGACACAAGTTAAGGCAGCCAGGATATACTGGAGAGGACGGCAGCCATGATAAAAGTTAAGGCAGCCAGGATATACTGGAGAGGACGGCAGCCATGACACAAGTTAAGGCAGCCAGGATATACTGGAGAGGACGGCAGCCATGACACAAGTTAAGGCAGCCAGGATATACTGGAGAGGACGGCAGCCATGATAAAAGTTAAGGCAGCCAGGATATACTGGAGAGGACGGCAGCCATGACACAAGTTAAGGCAGCCAGGATATACTGGAGAGGACGGCAGCCATGACACAAGTTAAGGCAGCCAGGATATACTGGAGAGGACGGCAGCCATGACACAAGTTAAGGCAGCCAGGATATACTGGAGAGGACGGCAGCCATGATAAAAGTTAAGGCAGCCAGAATATACTGGAGAGGACGGGCAGCCAGCCAGGATATACTGGAGAGGACGGCAGCCATGACACAAGTTAAGGCAGCCAGGATATACTGGAGAGGACAAGTTAAAGCAGCCAGGATATACTGGAGAGGACGGCAGCCATGACACAAGTTAAGGCAGCCAGGATATACTGGAGAGGACGGCAGCCATGACACAAGTTAAGGCAGCCAGGATATACTGGAGAGGACGGCAGCCATGACAAAAGTTAAGGCAGCCAGGATATACTGGAGAGGACGGCAGCCATGACACAAGTTAAGGCAGCCAGGATATACTGGAGAGGACGGCAGCCATGACACAAGTTAAGGCAGCCAGGATATACTGGAGAGGACGGCAGCCATGATAAAAGTTAAGGCAGCCAGGATATACTGGAGAGGACGGCAGCCATGACAAAAGTTAAGGCAGCCAGGATATACTGGAGAGGACGGCAGCCATGACACAAGTTAAGGCAGCCAGGATATACTGGAGAGGACGGCAGCCATGACACAAGTTAAGGCAGCCAGGATATACTGGAGAGGACGGCAGCCATGATAAAAGTTAAGGCAGCCAGGATATACTGGAGAGGACGGCAGCCATGACACAAGTTAAGGCAGCCAGGATATACTGGAGAGGACGGCAGCCATGACACAAGTTAAGGCAGCCAGGATATACTGGAGAGGACGGCAGCCATGACACAAGTTAAGGCAGCCAGGATATACTGGAGAGGATGGCAGCCATGATAAAAGTTAAGGCAGCCAGGATATACTGGAGAGGACGGCAGCCATGACACAAGTTAAGGCAGCCAGGATATACTGGAGAGGACGGCAGCCATGACAGAAAAAGTGGTAGAAAAATAAAAGAAGGAAATGGAGATAGTAGTGAAAGATGTAATGCAAGTAGTGGAAGTAACAGTAATGGTAGTGAAGGGAGCTATTCGTAGTTGTAGTTGTAGTAGTAGTAGTAGTAGTAGTAGTAGTAGTAGTAGTAGTAGTAGTAGTAGTAGTAGTAGTAGTAGTAGTAGTAGTAGTAGTAGTAGTAGAGGTGGTTTATGAACAATAACACTGCAAGAGAGATATTGGACCAAGAAGGTGGGACTAAAAATCATAGGAAGGAACACATCCAGGCAGAAGCGAGGAAAAGCAAAGAAAATATAGAAATGTTGAATAGGTAAGAAGAGAAAGAAATAGAGAAGAGGTCAAGTTACCAGTGTTGTGAACTATGGAACATTTGACAATATAATGAGGAAGGAAGACATGTACTGAGACAAGACAGGACTAAGATTCATATTAGGAAAGTTATATATAAGTGATGGTTCAGCAAGACGGTGTCTGTAAACACTACAAGATAATTATATTTCTACAAGTACATGTACAAGGTATACAGTCCTACATAACATCAATGACATACTAATATTTAGAAAGCCGCTTGTTATGTAGAACATTTCTGGAGAATTAGGTCAGTTTTTGTCCCAGGATGCGACCCACACCAGTCTACTAGCACCCAGGTAACCATTTTATTGATGGGGAACATAGACAAGCAGTATAAACAAACACTACCATTGTTTCTATCCTCTCTGGGAAACGAACCTAGATGATTGTCGTGTGAAAGGAGAGCTGAGGACACCAGGTCACGGGCTACCGTAAGTGCAGACAGTGTTGGCAGAATACTAGTTAATAAGATGACTGTGGTGTCTAACATGACAGTAAAGGAAGTGTTCCCTTCCCATCCCTCCCACCTGCTCCCTTCCCATCCTTCCCAACTGCTACCTACCCATCCCTCCCACCTACTATCTTCCCATCCCTCCCACCTGCTACCTTCCCATCCCTCCCGCCTGCTACCTTCCCATCCATCCCACCTGCACCCTTCCCATCCCTCCCACCTGCTACCTTCCCATCCCTCCCACCTGCTACCTTCCCATCCATTCCACCTGCTACCTTCCCATCCTTCCCACCTGCTAACTTCCAATCCATTCCACCTGCACTCTTCCAATCCCTCCCACCTGCACCCTTCCAATCCCTCCCACCTGCTCCCTTTCCATCCCTCTCACCTGCACCCTTCCAATCCCTCCCACCTGCTCCCTTCCCATCCCTCCCACCTGCTACCTTCCCATCCCTCCCACCTGCTACCTTCCCATCCCTCCCACCTGCTACCTTCCCATCCATTCCACCTGCACCCTTCCCATCCCTCCCACCTGCTCCCTTCCCATCCCTCCCACCAGCACCCTTCCCATCCCTCCCACCAGCACCCTTCCCATCCCTCCCACCAGCACCCTTCCCATCCCTCCCACCGCCTACCTTCCCATCCCTCCCACCTGCTACCTTCCCATCCCTCCCACCTGCTACCTTCCCATCCCTCCCACCTGCTACCTTCCCATCCCTCCCTCCTGCTACTTTCCCATCCATTCCAACTGCACCCTTCCAATCCCTCCCACCGCCTACCTTCCCATCCCTCCCACCTGCTACCTTCCCATCCCTCCCACCTGCTACCTTCCCATCCCTCCCACCTGCTACCTACGCATCTCTCCCACCTACTCCCTTCCAATCCCACCCACCAGTTCGCTCCTCATCCCTCCCACCAGCTCGCTTCCCATCCCTCCAACCAGCACCATTCCCATCCCTCCCACCAGCACCATTCCCATCCCTCCCACCAGCACCCTTCCCATCCCTCCCACCAGCTCGCTTCCCATCCCTCCCACCAGCTCGCTTCTCATCCCACCCACCAGCTCGCTCCCCATCCCTCCCAACAGCTCGCTTCCCATCCCTCCCACCAGGTCGCTTCCCATCCCTCCCACCATCTCGCTTCCCGTCCCTCCCACCACCTCGCTTCCCAATCCTCCCACCAGCTCGCTTCCCAACCCTCCCACCAGCTCGCTTCCCATCCTTCCCACCAGCTCGCTTCCCAACCCTCCCACCAGGTCGCTTCCCATCCCTCCCACCAGCTCGCTTCCCATCCCTCCCACCAGCTCACTTCCCATCCCTCTCACCAGCTCGCTTCCCATCCCTCTCACCAGCTCGCTTCCCATCCCTCCCACCAGCTCGCTTCAAATCCCTCCCACCAGCTTGCTCCCCATCCCTCCCACCAGCTTGCTCCTCATCCCTCCCACCAGCGCCCTTCCCACCCCCCCCCACCAGCTCGCTTCCCATCCCTCCCACCAGCTCGCTTCTCATCCCTCCCACAAGCACCCTTCCCATCCCTACCACCAGCTCGCTCAACATCCCTCCCACCAGTTCGCTTCCTATCCCACCCGCCAGCTCGCTTCCCATCCACGCCCCAGTACCCTTCCCATCCCTCCAATCAGCAACCTTTCCATCCCTCCCACCGGCACCCTTCCCATCCCTCCCACCAGCTCGCTTCCCGACCCTCCCACCGGCTCACTTCCCATTCCTCCCACAAGCTCGCTTCCCAACCCCCTACCAGCACCCGTCCCATCTCTCCCACCAGCACCCTTCCCATCTCTCCCACCAGATCGCTCCCCATCCCTCCCACCAGCTCGCTTCCCATCCCACCCAACACCCCCCATCCCACCCCACCCACCAACACCCTTCCAATCCCTCTCACCAGCTCGCTTCCCATCTCTCCCACCAGTACCATTCCCATCCCTCCCACCAGCTCGCTCCTCATCCCTCCCACCAGCTCGCTTCCCATCCCTCCCACCAGCTCGCTTCCCATCCCTCCCACCAGCTCACTTCCCATCCCTCCCACCAGCTCGCTTCCCATCCCTCCCACCAGCACCCTTCCCATCCCTCCCACCAGCGCCCTTTCCATCCCTCCCACCAGGTCGCTTCCCCTCTCTCCCACCAGCTCGCTTCCCATCCCACCCGCCAGCTCGCTTCCCATCCAACCCCCAGTACCCTTCCCATCCCTCCAATCAGCAACCTTTCCACCCCTCCCACCGACACCCTTCTCATCCCTCCCACCAGCTTGCTCCCCATCCCTCCCACCAGCTTGCTCCTCATCCCTCCCACCAGCGCCCTTCCCACCCCCCCCCACCACCTCGCTTCCCATCCCTCCCACCAGCTCGCTTCTCATCCCTCCCACCAGCACCCTTCCCATCCCTACCACCAGCTCGCTCAACATCCCTCCCACCAGTTCGCTTCCTATCCCACCCGCCAGCTCGCTTCCCATCCACGCCCCAGTACCCTTCCCATCCCTCCAATCAGCAACCTTTCCATCCCTCCCACCGGCACCCTTCCCATCCCTCCCACCAGCTCGCTTCCCGACCCTCCCACCGGCTCACTTCCCATTCCTCCCACAAGCTCGCTTCCCAACCCCCTACCAGCACCCGTCCCATCTCTCCCACCAGCACCCTTCCCATCTCTCCCACCAGATCGCTCCCCATCCCTCCCACCAGCTCGCTTCCCATCCCACCCAACAGCACCCTTCCCACCCGACCCACCAACACCCTTCCAATCCCTCTCACCAGCTCGCTTCCCATCCCTCCCACCAGTACCATTCCCATCCCTCCCACCAGCTCGCTCCTCATCCCTCCCACCAGCTCGCTTCCCATCCCTCCCACCAGCTCGCTTCCCATCCCTCCCACCAGCTCACTTCCCATCCCTCCCACCAGCTCGCTTCCCATCCCTCTCACCAGCACCCTTCCCATCCCTCCCACCAGCGCCCTTGCCATCCCTCCCACCAGGTCGCTTCCCCTCTCTCCCACCAGCTCGCTTCCCATCCCACCCCCCACCTCGCTTCCCATCCAACCCCCAGTACCCTTCCCATCCCTCCAATCAGCAACCACCAGCCCCTCCCACCAACACCCTTCTCATCCCTCCCACCAGCTCGCTCCCCATCCCTCCCACCAGCTCGCTTCCCATCCCACCCAACAGCACCCTTCCCACCCCTCCCACCAGCACCCTTCCAATCCCTCTCACCAGCTCGCTTCCCATCCCTCCCACCAGCACCATTCCCATCCCTCCCACCAGCTCGCTCCCAATCCCTCCCACCAGCTCGCTTCCCATCCCTCCCACCAGCTCGCTTCCCATCCCTCCCACCAGCTCACTTCCCATCCCTCCCACCAGCTCGCTTCCAATCCCTCTCACCAGCACCCTTCCCATCCCTCCCACCAGCGCCCTTTCCATCCCTCCCACCAGGTCGCTTCCCATCTCTCCCACCAGCTCGCTTCCCATCCCTCCCACCAGCTCGCTTCCAATCCCTCCCACCACCTCGCTTCCCAACCCTCCCACCAGCTCGCTTCCCATCCCTCCCACCAGCTCGCTTCCCATCCCTCCCACCAGCTCGCTTCCCATCCCTCCCACCAGCTCACTTCCCATCCCTCCCACCAGCCCGCTTCCCATCCCTCCAACCAGCACCCTTCCCATCCCTCCCACCAGCACCCTTTCCATCCCTCCCACCAGGTCGCTTACCATCTCTCCCATCAGCTCGCTTCCCATCCCTCCCACCAGCTCGCTTCCAATCCCTCCCACCACCTCGCTTCCAATCCCTCCCACCACCTCGCTTCCCAACCCTCCCACCAGCTCGCTTCCCAACCCTCCCACCAGCTCGCTTCCCATCCCTCCCACCAGCTCGCTTCCCAACCCTCCGACCAGCACCTTTCCCATCCCTCCCACCAGCTCGCTCCCCATCCCTCCCACCAGCCTGCTTCTCATCCCTCCCACCAGCACCCTTCCCATCCCTCCCACCAGCTCGTTCAACATCCCTCCCACCAGCTCGCTTCCCATCCCTCCCACCAGCACCCTTCCCATCCCTCCCACCAGCTCGCTTCCCATCCCTCCCACCAGCTCGCTTCCAATCCCTCCCACCAGCTCGCTTCCCAACCCTCCCACCGGCTCGCTTCCCATCCCTCCCACCAGCACCCTTCCCATCCCTCCCACAAGCACCCTTCCCATCCCTCCCACCATCACCCTTCCGATCCCTCCCACCAGCTCGCTTCCCATCCCTCCCACCAGCTCGCTTCCCATCCCTCCCACCAGCTCGCTTCCCATCCCTCCCACCAGCTCGCTTCTCATCCTTCCCTCCAGCACCCTTCCCATCCCTCCCACCATCACCCTTCCGATCCCTCCCACCAGCTCGTTTCCCATCCCTCCCACCAGCTCGCTTCCGATCCTTCCCACCAGCTCGCTTCCCATCCCTCCCACCAGCTTGCTTCCCATCCCTCCCACCAGCTCGCTTCTCATCCTTCCCACCAGCACCCTTCCCATCCCTCCCACCATCACCCTTCCGATCCCTCCCACCAGCTCGTTTCCCATCCCTCCCACCACCTCGCTTCCCAACCCTCCCACCAGCTCGCTTCCCATCCCTCCCATGAGCTCGTTTCCCAACCCTCCCACCAGCTCGCTTCCCATCCCTCCCACCAGCTCACTTCCAATCCCTCCCACCAGCCCACTTCCAATCCCTCCAACCAGCACCCTTCCCATCCCTCCCACCAGCACCCTTCCCATCCCTCCCACCAGGTCGCTTACCATCTCTCCCATCAGCTCGCTTCCCATTTCTCCCACCAGCTCGTTCCCATCCCTCCCACCAGCACCCTTCCCATCCCTCCTACAAGCACCCTTCCCATCCCTCCCACAATCACCCTTCCGATCCCTCCTACCAGCTCGTTTCCCATCCCTTCCACCAGCTCGCTTCCCATCCCTCCCACCAGCTCGCTTCCCATCCCTCCCACCAGCTCGCTTCCCATCCCTCCCACCAGCTCGCTTCCCATCCCTCCCACCAGCACCCTTCCCATCCCTCCCACCATCACCCTTCCCATCCCTCCCACAAGCACCCTTCCCATCCCTCCAACCATCACCCTTCCGATCCCTCCCACCATCACCCTTCCCATCCCTCCCACCAGCACCCTTCCCATCCCTCCCACCAGCACCCTTCCCATCCCTCCCACCAGCAACCTTCCCCTCCCTCCCACCAGCACCCTTCCCATCCCTCCCACCAGCAACCTTCCCCTCCCTCCCAACAGCAACCTTCTCATCCCTCCCACCAGCACCCTTCCCATCCCTCCCACCAGCACCCTCCTCATCCCTCCCACCAGCACCCTTCCCATCCCTCCCACCAGCACCCTTCCCATCCCTCCCACCAGCACCCTTCCCATGGCTCCCACCAGCACCCTTCCCATCCCTCCCACCAGCAACCTTCCCATCCCTCCCACCAGCACCCTTCCCATCCCTCCCACCAGTACCCTTCCCATCCCTCCCACCAGCACCCTTCCCATCCCTCCCACCAGCACCCTTCCCATCCCTCCCACCAGCACCCTTCCCATGGCTCCCACCAGCACCCTTCCCATCCCTCCCACCAGCAACCTTCCCATCCCTCCCACCAGCACCCTTCCCATCCCTCCCACCAGCACCCTTGCCATCCCTCCCACCAGCACCCTTCCCATCCCTCCCACCAGCACCCTTCCCATCCCACCCACCAGCACCCTTCCCATCCCTCCCACAAGCACCCTTCCCATCCCTCCCACCAGCACCCTTCCCATCCCTCCCACCAGCACCCTTCCCATCCCTCCCACCAGCACCCTTCCCATCCCTCCCACCAGCAACCTTCCCATCCCTCCCACCAGCACCCTTCCCATCCCTCCCACCAGCACCCTTCCCATCCCTCCCACCAGCAACCTTCCCATCCCTCCCTCCAGCACCCTTCCCATCCCTCCCACCAGCACCCTTCCCATCCCTCCCACCAGCAACCTTCCCATCCCTCCCACCAGCACCCTTCCCATCCCTCCCACCGGCTCGCTTCCCATCCCTCCCACCAGCACCCTTCCCATCCCTCCCACCAGCTCGCTTCCCATCCCTCCCACCAGCACCCTTCCCATCCCTCCCACCAGCACCCTTCCCATCCCTCCCACCGGCTCGCTTCCCATCCCTCCCACCAGCACCCTTCCCATCCCTCCCACTGGCTCGCTTCCCATCCCTCCCACCAGCACCCTTCCCATCCCTCCCACCAGCAACCTTCCCATCCCTCCCACCAGCAACCTTCCCATCCCTCCTACAAGCACCCTTCCCATCCCTCCCACCAGCACCCTTCCCATCCCTCCCACCCGCTAGCTACCCATCCCTCCCACCAGCACCCTTCCCATCCCTCCCACAAGCACCCTTCCCATCCCTCCCACCAGCACCCTTCCCATCCCTCCCACCAGCACCCTTCCCATCCCTCCCACCAGCAACCTACCCATCCCTCCCACCAGCACCCTTCCCATCCCTCCCACCAGCACCCTTCCCATCCCTCCCACCAGCACCCTTCCCATCCCTCCCACAAGCACCCTTCCCATCCCTCCCACCAGCACCCTTCCCATCCCTCCCACCAGCAACCTACCCATCCCTCCCACCAGCACCCTTCCCATCCCTCCCACAAGCACCCTTCCCATCCCTCCCACCAGCACCCTTCCCATCCCTCCCACCAGCACCCTTCCCATCCCTCCCACCAGCAACCTTCCTCTCCCTCCCACCAGCACCCTTCCCATCCCTCCCACCAGTACCCTTCCCATCCCTCCCACCAGCACCCTTCCCATCCCTCCCACCAGCACCCTTCCCATCCCTCCCACCGGCTCACTTCCCATCCCTCCCACCAGCACCCTTCCCATCCCTCCCACCGGCTCGCTTCCCATCCCTCCCACCAGCACCCTTCCCATCCCTCCCACCAGCACCCTTCCCATCCCTCCCACCAGCTCGCTTCCCATCCCTCCCACCAGCACCCTTCCCATCCCTCCCACCAGCTCGCTTCCCATCCCTCCCACCAGCAACCTTCCCATCCCTCCCACAAGCACCCTTCCCATCCCTCCCACCAGCAACCTACCCATACCTCCCACCAGCACCCTTCCCATCCCTCCCACAAGCACTCTTCCCATCCCTCCCACCAGCACCCGTCCCATCCCTCCCACCAGCAACCTTCCCCTCCCTCCCACCAGCACCTCCCTTCCACCAGCACCCTTCCCATCCCTCCCACCAGCTCCTTCCTATCCCTCCCACCAGCACCCTTCCCATCCCTCCCACCAGCACCCTTCCCATGTCAGCATAGTTGCTGATCCCTGTATTCCCAGTATTATATAGCATAGCAGTAGCATCATCCATGTGCTTTAGACACGAGACCCCTCGTAGGCCTGTGGCTTTGTGTGACGTCACGGGATGCACACGAGGAGGCTCATTCCTCTGTCCCGTCCTCACTCGGCGGCAGACCATACAGGCGTAGACAGGCAAGGCAACTGGGGCTCCATTCCTCATCTCAGTCTGACAATATAGTAACCATCCTACAAGTGTGTCTACTTTCATCCTGCGATATCTCCATTTAAGAACCCTTACGATAAATGGTGCCAGCGGTGAGCCTGTAATTCTGACGATTACAGCGATTTTTGGAGATAAATTTTCGACCAGCAAGACGGCCATTTCGTGTCACCAGTAGGCCTATCGACTACCGAGATTCACCCAGCCAGCTACTCTACCAGCTTCTACATTATTCACTGGTCAGTCTCTTTGTATTAGTGTTTCCTGCTTTTTTGCATCACTCACGAGGGGTTGACCCGAGTTTGCAAAATAAGCCAGCTTCCAGTCTGTGGTGGGGGAGTCAGAACAACCGAGTCCAGCCCAGCCTAGTCTACTCCATCCAATTATTTTGCCTGCCAAGCCAGCTTCCACCCCTGCTGTGCTCATCGTGTGAAGTTATCAAGCTATTCTGTGTGAAGGGTTAAGATAAGCCAGCTAGCAACTAACCCAAGGTGTCTTACCCCAGTACTCGAGCAAGCCACTTGAGTAGTCTTCATCGCTTGTGATTCAAGCTCCAAGCATTCTGAGTGCTCCTTGTCATCCTTGTGGTGTTGTAGTATTTCGTGGGTTTATTTTAAGCCAGTCGGCTTAGAATTATCTTCGCGGCAGTGTGGGTGTTCTCAGTGAGGCTTACGACGTTCAACCCATAAGCCCAGCCACTCACGATCACGTGTGTCGCATCATTGCCGGTCTCAGACGCCTCGCTCAGCCATTACCCACAAACCCAACTACAGTCGGCCATTACAACTCACCTACCTCATCAGTGTTTTGGTGCACTGCTAAGGGTTGTAGCACCATATTTTAAGGACCACATAGGGGGTCAAGAGCTAGAGTGTGTCGCGCCATCTTTAAAAGCCTCCTATGTGTTGTCTATCGCCGATTTAAGCGCAATTCTACGATCATCTGTGCAGAGGACAGCAGCAAGACGATATAAACAATCCATCAAGCTCATTCTTCAAGTGTTACAGCGATAATATTTTTTTTTTTTTAGAGACATTTGCGAGTGTTGAGACATTTCTTTTGTGTTCCCAGTGAATTTTTTTCTTAGTGACATTCAGTGACTCTTGATCAGACTCAGTGTTTATCATGTACTGATTGCATTAATTTCTTTTAATCTCCTTAATTCAGTGTTAATTTTCGTGCATTATTTTATATCTGTTGTGTTGTGTATCTTTTTATACACTTGAAGTAAGTACTTAGTGTTTCCTTTGTTGTGTGTGCAACATATGAGCAATATAGAACTTGTGTTTAAACTTCAGAATTCCAGTGAATTAATTCAGTAATTTTTCACCTCATATTCTGCATAACAACTCAGTGTTGTCTGTTAATTTTTTTTCTTCCTAGCATTTGTGTATTTTTGTTTTGTTCCCTGTGTGTTGAACATTCTTGTGTTCATATTCTTTTATTCAGCCAGTGTTTAATTTGTCTTATTTCCACAGACAATAGTGCCATTATTAAAGTGCAAGCAAGAACTCACTTTTACAAAATTTTTAACACATCAAGTTTCATTGCAAGAAAATTCTAGTACTGTGTTTATGTTGATGTGTTGTGTTCTGCATCACTGTAAGTGTTCAACCCCCTGTTTTATGTATTTTTTGCACCTATTATTTTTTTATCGTAAGGGTTCTTAAATGGAGATATCGCAGGATGAAAGTAGACACACTTGTAGGATGGTTACTATATTGTCAGACTGAGATGAGGAATGGAGCCCCAGTTGCCTTGCCTGTCTACGCCTGTATGGTCTGCCGCCGAGTGAGGACGGGACAGAGGAATGAGCCTCCTCGTGTGCATCCCGTGACGTCACACAAAGCCACAGGCCTACGAGGGGTCTCGTGTCTAAAGCACATGGATGATGCTACTGCTATGCTATACCAGCACCCTTCCCATCCCTCCCACCAGCAACCTTCCCATCCCTCCCACCAGCACCCTTCCCATGGCTCCCACCAGCACCCTTCCCATCCCTCCCACCAGCACCCTTCCCATCCCTCCCACCAGCACCCTTGCCATCCCTCCCACCAGCAACCTTCCCATCCCTCCCACCAGCACCCTTCCCATCCCTCCCACCAGCACCCTTCCCATCCCTCCCACCAGCACCCTTCCCATCTTTCCCACCAGCACCCTTCCCATCCCTCCCACCAGCACCCTTGCCATCCCTCCCACCAGCAACCTTCCCATCCCTCCCACCAGCACCCTTCCCATCCCTCCCACCAGCACCCTTGCCATCCCTCCCACCAGCAACCTTCCCATCCCTCCCACCAGCACCCTTCCCATCCCTCCCACCAGCACCCTTCCCATCCCTCCCACCAGCACCCTTCCCATCCCTCCCACCAGCAACCTTCCCATCCCTCCCACCAGCACCCTTCCCATCCCTCCCACCAGCACCCTTCCCATCCCTCCCACCAGCACCCTTCCCATCCCTCCCACCAGCACCCTTCCCATCCCTCCCACCAGCACCCTTCCCATCCCTCCCACCAGGCTCGATCCTCCGTCCGTGTGAGTCATACAACACAAGTAGTGGTAGGGGCCAATTCTTCATACTTTTACCATATAAACATCGCACTAAGTGCTAAACCGGAAGTGTAAGTTTGATGTATATGTCGTGCCGAATAGGTAAAACTTGCTATTTTGGGTTGGATAGCAATTCTCTTCTTGCCGAATAAGACAAGCGAAATTTGTGTATGCAATAATATGGCATAAATCATTCTGAACCTAACGAAAACAATGTTTTTTTTGTTTGTTTGTTAATTATTAAATCACTATAAACTTATCTAAAATATATTTAGTTGGATTAGACTAAATGAAATTTCGCTGGTTATAATAAGGTCAGGTAAGTTTCCTAAGGTTCTTTTGGTACAAAATTATTAATTTTTACATTAACATAAATGAAAATATATATCTTTAAACGTATAAGAGAAAGTTTTAGAAAATACTTAATTTTAAATGAGTACTAACTGGCCAGCTTTTACCTATTCGGCACGACATATACATATGCTATGGCTCGGTTGACAGCTCCCTCAGGTCACACACCGACTGTCCGTGATTCGATCACCGGCATGGGTGAAAACTATGGACATTATTTTCTTACTCATTGTGCCCCTGTTATCCTGAGTGTTAGTCTTCCTCCCTGGTTGAACATTAAAATGGTATAAAATACCGACAGGTTGTTAGGTAAGACACATATGCAACAGTTAGGTATCTTTATTTCGAAACGTTTCGCCTACACAGTAGGCTTCTTCAGTCGAGTACAGAAAAGTTGATAGAAGCAGAAGAGACTTGAAGACGATGTAATCAGTCCATCACCCTTAAAGTTTTGAGGTGGTCAGTCCCTCAGTCTGGAGAAGAGCATTGTTCCATAGTATGGAACAATATGGAGATGAAGTGACAGGATGGAGCCTTATATAGCGCCAAGAGGTGAGACGTAGGTCACTAGAAGAGGTAAGAACTCAGATGTTGAGAGGTCAGGTCCCTCTCAAATCCAGCGTTCTCACTAGTAGAGGTTGTCGAAGTTGATTGCAGGTCTGTACCAAGATACCCTTGTGTTGCAGTGTCAGACAGATTGAACATTAAAATGGTATAAAATACCGACAGGTTGTTAGGTAAGACACATCTGCTTCTATCAACTTTTCTGTACTCGACTGAAGAAGCCTACTGTGTAGGCGAAACGTTTCGAAATAAAGATACCTAACTGTTGCATATGTGTCTTACCTAACAACCTCGCGGGTTTTGTAAGAACATAAACATGGAGGAACACTGCAGAAGGCCTACTGGCCCATACAACGCAGGACCTCATCAAAAGACCTCTACCCAAAGCTACCCATGAAATAACTCCTGACCCAATGACACCAATCAAACACAGCCCCTCCCACTCATATATTTGTCCAGTCTCTTCTTAAAGCTACCCAAGGTCCTAGCCTCTATCACCCCACTGGGAAGACTGTTCCACGCATCTACAACTCTGTTAGAAAACCAGTACTTACCTATGTCCTTTCTAAATCTAAATTTATCCAACTTAAATCCATTATTCCTGGTTCTTACCTGGTTCGACACCCTCAGTACTTTATTAATGTCTCCCTTGTTTATGCCCGTCATCCACTTATACACTTCAATGATATCTCCCCTCATTCTACGCCTCTCCAGAGAGTGGAGATTTAAGGCTTTAAGTCTATCTTCATACGGGAGGTTCCTTACACAGTAAATCATTTTAGTCATTCTTCTCTGTATGTTCTCTAATGAGTCTATGTCCATCCTGTAGTAAGGGGACCAAAACTGAGCAGCATAATCTAAATGAGGCCTCACTAGTGATGTATAGAGCTGTAAAATAACTTTTGGACTTCTGTTACTTATGCTTCTTGAGATAAATCCAAGTAATCTGTTGGCCTTGTTGCACACACTAAGGCACTGCTGTCTTGGCTTTAGATTTCTGCTTACCATGACTCCCAAGTCTTTTTCACATTCTGTATGACCAAGCTCTACTTCACCTAGATTATAGCTTCGAGGGTTATTTTCATTACCAAGGGCAAGTACCTTACACTTATCCACATTAAACTTCATCTGCCATTTTTTAGACCAAGACATTAATTTGTTCAAATCGTCCTGGAGTTCATTGATATCCTCCTCAGAGTGAATTATACGGCCTATCTTTGTATCATCAGCAAACTTACTCATGTCACTAGTAATCCCTTCATCAAGGTCATTAATGTAAATTATGAACAGGAGAGGGCCTACAACTGATCCTTGTGGAACGCCACTAGTGACTAATCCCCATTCAGATTTCACTCCATTAATGGTAACTCTCTGCTTTCTATTGGTAATCCATGCCTCAATCCATGCTAGAACTTTAGCTCCTATACCATGAGCTGCCACTTTTCTTAAGAGTCTCTTGTGAGGTACTCTGTCGAAGGCTTTACTAAAATCCAAATAAACAATATCATATTCCTTATCACTGTCAACTGCCTCAAATGTTCTATTGAAGAACATCAGTAAGTTTGTCAGGCAGGAACGACCTCTCGTGAATCCATGCTGAGATTCATTTATCAAGTTATGCTCTTCAAGGTGACTTCTGATAATGTCAGCTATAATTGATTCTAATAACTTGCCCACTATAGATGTCAGGCTTATTGGACGGTAATTTGAAGGAGTGGACTTATCCCCTGATTTGAATATAGGAACCACATTAGCCATCTTCCACAACTCTGGCACAACACCGGTAAGGATGGACGCATTGAATACACTCGTTAATGGCTGACTAAGCTCCATCTTGCATTCCTTAAGTACCCTTGAAAACAACTCATCGGGTCCCGGGGACTTATTTTGTTTCAGTTTGTCTATCTGTTTAATAACCATGTCCCTCGTGACAGTAATATTAGTTAACTTAAATTCATCAGAAACTAAATAATTGTTAATTACTGGAATCTCATTTACATCTTCCTGTGTAAAAACTGACAAAAAATAGTCATTAAATAAGGAACACATTTCCAGTTCATTATCCGTCAGCTGTCCATTCCCAGATTTCAGAGGTCCTACTTTTTCCTTCACCTTCGTCCTATACACTTGAAAGAACCCCTTTGGATTAGTCTTTGATTCATTAGCAACTCTAATTTCATAGTCACGTTTAGCCTTTCTAATCGCCTTTTTTACTTCTCTTTTAAGCTGAACATATTGGTCAGTAAGGTTAACCTCTCCTCTTCTGATGCGCCTATAAATTCCCCTTTTCTCCCCTTATAGATGCTTTAGCCTCCTGTTAACCCATTTGGGATCGTTATTATTAGACCTAATTTCTCTCTGGGGAATGTATATACTCTGGGCACTGTGTACATTATTAAGAAAACAATCATAAAAGCAGATCCCTTCATATTCATAAGTATGATTATCGTCAATAAAATCATTAGCTAGATAACCCCAATCAAGATTAGACAAATGTTCCCTAAGTCCATTATAATCGGCAGAACGAAAATCAGGGATTTTTACTGTATTATCATTATTCTTGCATTCCAAATTAATGCTAAAAGTGATGGATTTGTGATCACTTGCGCCAAGCTCTTCAGTGATCTCCAGATTATTCACGAGTGTTTCCTTATTTGACAAGACTAGGTCTAGCAAATTATTACCTCTGGTAGGCTCAGTTACACTCTGTTTCAGAAAACAGTCCTGAACTGTTTCCATGAAGTCACTGGACTCTAGATTACCTGTCAAAGAATTCCAGTCAATTTGGCTAAAGTTAAAGTCCCCTACTATGACTATGTTACTGTGTCCAGAAGCCCTAACAATTTCGTCCCAAAGAAGTCTCCCTCTATCGTGATCCAAGCCAGGAGGTCGGTATATTACACCTAGAATTAGTTTTTCTTGACCCTCCACGAATTCTACCCAAACAGACTCTGTTACTGCTCCATCTATTTTTATACCTGTTTTTATGCAACAATTAATATTTTCTCGAACATACAATGCAACTCCTCCCCCCTTCCCATTACATCTATCCACATTGAACAACTTAAATCCCTGAATATTACACTCAGCAGTCATATCCCGACTCTTTAAATCATACCACGTTTCAGTTAATGCAATGATATCAAAGTTCCCAGCACATGCTACCAAACGTAGTTCATTAATTTTATTTCTTGCACTTCGACTGTTAGCATAAAATACCATCATATGTTTTTTCTTCTGCACATTTTTCCTATTCATCTTTGTTTTTACACAATTTCTGAAATTATCATTACCCAGAGTTACTCCATGACAGTTACTATTAAGATTCTTAATATCAGAGCATAAGTCAATATATCCATACTCATTATTAATCATTTCTAAACCCATACCACTAACTAATCCTAGTTTAAAGTCCTAACAACCCCCTCAACTGAGTTAGCAAGAAAACTCACACCTGCCCTGGATAAGTGAACCCCATCCCTGGCATACATGTCATTTCGGCCATAGAAGTTGTCCCAGTTGTCAATGAATGGTACTGCATTATCCTTACAGTGTTTATCCAGCCAACAATTAATACCAATTGCTCTGGACAACCATTCATTACCAACACCTCTTCTTGGCAAAATGCCACATATAACAGGGCGCCCCCCCTTCTTCCTAATCATGTCTATAGCTGTCCTGAACTTTCTAACTAAATCCTCACTTCTACGCTTGCCTACATCATTGCCTCCAGCACTGAGGCAAATAATAGGATTGATCCCATTACCGTTCATGATGTTGTCAAGCCGGCTAACAGTGTCCTCCATCCCAGCCCCAGGAAAGCATACCCTTTGTCTCCTACTCCTGTCTTTCAAGCAGAATGCCCTATCCATGTATCTAACCTGGCTATCCCCAACAACAACAATATTCTTACCTTCCTTGTTGTCGTTCGTCGTGACGATCCCAGTAGTCGACTCACATTCGTCGGGTAGCACCGAGTAATATCTCCCCTCTCTTCAGTAATATCTCTCCTCTCTTCAGTAATATCTCTCCTCTCTTCAGTAATATCTCTCCTCTCTTCAGTAATATCTCCCCTCTCTTCAGTAATATCTCCCCTCTCTTCAGTAATATCTCTCCTCTCTTCAGTAATATCTCCCCTCTCTTCAGTAATATCTCCCCTCTCTTCAGTAATATCTCTCCTCTCTTCAGTAATATCTCTCCTCTCTTCAGTAATATCTCTCCTCTCTTCAGTAATATCTCTCCTCTCTTCAGTAATATCTCTCCTCTCTTCAGTAATATCTCTCCTCTCTTCAGTAATATCTCTCCTCTCTTCAGTAATATTTCTCCTCTCTTCAGTAATATCTCTCCTCTCTTCAGTAATATCTCTCCTCTCTTCAGTAATATCTCTCCTCTCCTCAGTAATATCTCTCCTCTCCTCAGTAATATCTCTCCTCTCTTCAGTAATATCTCCCCTCTCCTCAGTAATATCTCTCCTCTCTTCAGTAATATCTCCCCTCTCTTCAGTAATATCTCCCCTCTCCTCAGTAATATCTCTCCTCTCTTCAGTAATATCTCCCCTCTCTTCAGTAATATCTCCCCTCTCCTCAGTAACATCTCTCCTCTCTTCAGTAATATCTCTCCTCTCTTCAGTAATATCTCTCCTCTCTTCAGTAATATCTCTCCTCTCTTCAGTAATATTTCTCCTCTCTTCAGTAATATCTCTCCTCTCTTCAGTAATATCTCTCCTCTCTTCAGTAATATCTCTCCTCTCCTCAGTAATATCTCTCCTCTCCTCAGTAATATCTCTCCTCTCTTCAGTAATATCTCCCCTCTCCTCAGTAATATCTCTCCTCTCTTCAGTAATATCTCCCCTCTCTTCAGTAATATCTCCCCTCTCCTCAGTAACATCTCTCCTCTCTTCAGTAATATCTCCCCTCTCTTCAGTAATATCTCCCCTCTCTTCAGTAATATCTCCCCTCGATGTATGCACAAGGCTTATTCCTCTAAGAAAAAGGAGGAGTAGATGTAAAACAGAAAGAGACAGGCGCTCCCTTTACAGGCGACGAAAAAGAATAACAGAGCGGCTAAAAGAGGTCAATATATCTGAAATACGTAGGGAGACACTGGTCAGAGAAATAGCAAGCATCGAACTTAAGCTAAAAGAATCCTTTAGGAGTCAGGAATCGCGGGAAGAACTAAAAGCCATAAATGAAATCGAAGGAAACCCAAAGTATTTCTTCTCCTATGCCAAATCAAAATCGAGAACAACGTCCAGTATTGGGCCCCTACTTAAACAAGATGGGTCCTACACAGATGACAGCAAGGAAATGAGTGAGCTACTCAAGTCCCAATATGACTCAGTTTTTAGCAAGCCGCTAGCCAGACTGAGAGTCGAAGATCAAAATGAATTTTTTATGAGAGAGCCACAAAATTTGATTAACACAAGCCTATCCAATGTTATCCTGACGCCAAATGACTTCGAACAGGCGATAAATGACATGCCCATGCACTCTGCCCCAGGGCCAGACTCATGGAACTCTGTGTTCATCAAGAACTGCAAGAAGCCCCTATCACGAGCCTTTTCCTTCCTATGGAGAGGGAGCATGGACACGGGGGTCGTCCCACAGTTACTAAAAACAACAGACATAGCCCCACTCCACAAAGGGGGCAGTAAAGCAACAGCAAAGAACTACAGACCAATAGCACTAACATCCCATATCATAAAAATCTTTGAAAGGGTCCTAAGAAGCAAGATCACCACCCATCTAGAAACCCATCAGTTACACAACCCAGGGCAACATGGGTTTAGAACAGGTCGCTCCTGTCTGTCTCAACTATTGGATCACTACGACAAGGTCCTAAATGCACTAGAAGACAAAAAGAATGCAGATGTAATATATACAGACTTTGCAAAAGCCTTCGACAAGTGTGACCATGGCGTAATAGCGCACAAAATGCGTGCTAAAGGAATAACAGGAAAAGTCGGTTGATGGATCTATAATTTCCTCACTAACAGAACACAGAGAGTAGTCGTCAACAGAGTAAAGTCCGAGGCAGCTACGGTGAAAAGCTCTGTTCCACAAGGCACAGTACTCGCTCCCATCTTGTTCCTCATCCTCATATCCGACATAGACAAGGATGTCAGCCACAGCACCGTGTTTACCTGGAGTTTACCTGGAGAGAGTTCCGGGGGTCAACGCCCCCGCGGCCCGGTCTGTGACCAGGCCTCCTGGTGGATCAGAGCCTGATCAACCAGGCTGTTGCTGCTGGCTGCACGCAAACCAACGTACGAGCCAGAGCCCGGCTGATCAGGAACTGACTTTAGGTGCTTGTCCAGTGCCAGCTTGAAGACTGCCAGGGGTCTGTTGGTAATCCCCCTTATGTGTGCTGGGAGGCAGTTGAACAGTCTCGGGCCCCTGACACTTATTGTATGGTCTCTTAACGTGCTAGTGACACCCCTGCTTTTCATTGGGGGGATGGTGCATCGTCTGCCAAGTCTTTTGCTTTCGTAGTGAGTGATTTTCGTGTGCAAGTTCGGTACTAGTCCCTCTAGGATTTTCCAGGTGTATATAATCATGTATCTCTCCCTCCTGCATTCCAGGGAATACAGGTTCAGGAACCTCAAGCGCTCCCAATAATTGAGGTGTTTTATCTCCGTTATGCGCGCCGTGAAAGTTCTCTGTACATTTTCTAGGTCGGCAATTTCACCTGCCTTGAAAGGTGCTGTTAGTGTGCAGCAATATTCCAGCCTAGATAGAACAAGTGACCTGAAGAGTGTCATCATGGGCTTGGCCTCCCTAGTTTTGAAGGTTCTCATTATCCATCCTGTCATTTTTCTAGCAGATGCGATTGATACAATGTTATGGTCCTTGAAGGTGAGATATTCCGACATGATCACTCCCAGGTCTTTGACGTTGGTGTTTCGCTCTATTTTGTGGCCAGAATTTGTTTTGTACTCTGATGAAGATTTAATTTCCTCATGTTTACCATATCTGAGTAATTGAAATTTCTCATCGTTGAACTTCATATTGTTTTCTGCAGCCCACTGAAAGATTTGGTTGATGTCCGCCTGGAGCTTTGCAGTGTCTGCAATGGAAGACACTGTCATGCAGATTCGGGTGTCATCTGCAAAGGAAGACACGGTGCTGTGGCTGACATCCTTGTCTATGTCGGATACAAGGATGAGGAACAAGATGGGAGCGAGTACTGTGCCTTGTGGAACAGAGCTTTTCACCGTAGCTGCCTCGGACTTTACTCTGTTGACGACTACTCTCTGTGTTCTGTTAGTGAGGAAATTATAGATCCATCGACCGACTTTTCCTGTTATTCCTTTAGCACGCATTTTGTGCGCTATTACGCCATGGTCACACTTGTCGAAGGCTTTTGCAAAGTCTGTATATATTACACCTGCATTCTTTTTGTCTTCTAGTGCATTTAGGACCTTGTCGTAGTGATCCAATAGTTGAGACAGACAGGAGCGACCTGTTCTAAACCCATGTTGCCCTGGGTTGTGTAACTGATGGGTTTCTAGATGGGTGGTGATCTTGCTTCTTAGGAGACTTTCAAAGATTTTTATGATATGGGATGTTAGTGCTATTGGTCTGTAGTTCTTTGCTGTTGCTTTACTGCCCCCTTTGTGGAGTGGGGCTATGTCTGTTGTTTTTAGTAACTGTGGGACGACCCCCGTGTCCATGCTCCCTCTCCATAGGATGGAAAAGGCTCGTGATAGGGGATTCTTGCAGTTCTTGATGAACACAGAGTTCCATGAGTCTGGCCCTGGGGCAGAGTGCATGGGCATGTCATTTATCGCCTGTTCAAAGTCATTTGGCGTCAGGATAACATCGGATAGGCTTGTGTTAATCAAATTTTGTGGCTCTCTCATAAAAAATTCATTTTGATCTTCGACTCTCAGTCTGGTTAGCGGCTTGCATATTGGGACTTGAGTAGCTCACTCATTTCCTTGCTGTCATCTGTGTAGGACCCATCTTGTTTAAGTAGGGGCCCAATCCTGGACGTTGTTCTCGATTTTGATTTGGCATAGGAGAAGAAATACTTTGGGTTTCTTTCGATTTCATTTATGGCTTTTAGTTTTTCCCGCGATTCCTGATTCCTAAAGGATTCTTTTAGCTTAAGTTCGATGCTTGCTATTTCTCTGACCAGTGTCTCCCTACGCATTTCAGATATATTGACCTCTTTTAGCCGCTCTGTTATTCTTTTCTGTCGCCTGTAAAGGGAGCGCCTGTCTCTTTCTATTTTACATCTACTCCTCCTTTTTCTTAGAGGAATAAGCCTTGTGCATACATCGAGTGCCACCGAGTTAATCTGTTCTAGGCATAAGTTGGGGTCTGTGTTGCTTAGTATATCTTCCCAGCTTATATCGGTTAGGACTTGGTTTACTTGGTCCCACTTTATGTTTTTTGTTATTGAAGTTGAATTTGGTGAATGCTCCCTCGTGACTAATCTCATTATGTGGGTCTGGGGCTCCAGGCATACATGTCTGAACCTCAATTATGTTGTGATCTGAGTATATTGTTTTTGATATGATGACATTTCTTATCAGATCATCATTGTTAGTGAAGATGAGGTCTAGTGTATTCTCCAGTCTAGTAGGCTCTATTATTTGCTGGTTTAAATTGAATTTTGTGCAGAGATTTAAAAGCTCGCGTGAGTGTGAGTTTTCATCAGAGCTGCCTCCTGGTGTTATTACTGCAACAATATTATTTGCTATATTCCTCCATTTTAGGTGCCTTAAGTTGAAATCCCCCAGGAGCAAGATGTTGGGTGCAGGAGCTGGAAGATTTTCCAGACAGTGGTCAATTTTTAACAGCTGTTCCTGGAATTGCTGGGATGTTGCATCCGGAGGCTTGTAGACTACCACAGTGACTAGGTTTTGGTTCTCGACCTTTACTGCTAAAACTTCCACTACATCATTTGAGGCATTTAGCAGTTCTGTGCAAACAAGTGACTCTGCAATGTACAGGCCAACCCCCCCCTTTTGCCTGTTCACTCTGCCACTTCTGTATAGGTTGTAACCTGGGATCCATATTTCGTTGTCAAAGTGATCCTTTATGTGGGTCTCAGTGAAAGCCGCGAACATTGCCTTTGCCTCTGCAAGCAGTCCACGGATGAAAGGTATTTTGTTGTTTGTTGCTGGCTTTAGACCCTGTATATTTGCCAAGAAGAATGTTATCGGTCTGGTGGTATTGTTGGTACTGGGGGGGATTTTTTTCCGGCATTAGTATCTGTATCTGTTGGTTTGGAGTGGAGGCCATCGACTGTGGTTCCACTCCAGGAATGACTGGATTTGGTGTACGATTTCTGCCATTTCCTGCCAGTTTTTTTTTTCCTTCCTGGCACTAAAAAACCTCTCCCTCTTGAGTGGCTGTGGCTACCCAGGTTTTCCCATGGCCTGGATGTTTTGTATCTTTTTGTCCCCTTTAGATGGTATGCCTGGCAATTTAAGTTATAGCACAGTCTTTCCTGTACTGAAGAGGTACACAGTTCAGGGTGAAAAAGCTTACAGGAAGGGAGTTTGCATTTTCCTGTTGTCATATGGGCATGGCATTTTCTAGGGTGGTCATAGTTGCACGTCCCATCTGTTTTTCCAGATTTCCCATGCCAGCAGATACCAAGTGCATAGTATGTGCACAGGCTTGGTTTCCGTTTGCCTTGGGTTTCTGTGACTGTATTCCCTGTTGGTGCATGTTTCCCTGTCTTACTTCTATCCTCCCTAGCACCAACAATGGAGCTCCCACCAGTTGTTTTTGGTAATATATCCTCACTATTGCTAGTGGAGTCCTCTTGTTTGCTATTTCCTGCGGTATTTCCAGTTTGTAATATTGGTTTTATCTTATCTTTGACTACACTTGTTTCCCTACTATGGCTCCTGTCCCCTATGAGGTCATTTATATGTATTCCTTCCTGCGTATAATTCCCGACTACCTGGACAAAATCTCCAGCTTCACCATTACTGTCTCCCAGGACAGCATCTCCAGCTTCACCATTACTGTCTCCCAGGACAGCATCTCCAGCTTCACCATTACTGTCTCCCAGGACAGCACCTCCAGCTTCACCATTACTGTCTCCCAGGACAGCATCTCCAGCTTCACCATTACTGTCTCCCAGGACAGCACCTCCAGCTTCATCATTACTGTCTCCCAGGACAGCACCTCCAGCTTCACCATTACTGTCTCCCAGGACAGCACTATCAGCCCCACATTTACTGACTACCAGGACATCATCTCCAGCCTTACAGTTTCTGACTACATGGCCAGTATCAAGGGCAGTACCATTCAGCCCAGACTTTTTATGTTCCCATCTGTTGTAGAAAGCTTCCAGGTTGTCTATGAAAGCAGCTTTGATGTTGACCTCTTTTAATACCCTTGAGATTTTAGTCCACAGATTTATCTCCTTTGGGCATACCCAAAAACACTTCCCTGTTTTAATACTGCTTGTAGCTAGTTCTTGGATATCTGCACAAGGGGCGTGACACCAATTTCCACAAAAATGACAATTTATGCATGTGGAAGCCCGTTTGTTTGACTGACCACAGACTACACACAGCTTCATAATGATTTGAATGGTTGATTTACTGCAATTCTACTAGCAACCTCTTGAATATTCTATTAATAACCTCCTTAAATGAAGCTCTAGCTATTTGTATTTCTGTTTCTAACTGTTTTTGTATATTGGACAGCTTACCGTGCACGTTCCTGATTTATATTTAATGTTTGTGTTTATAAGGGCGCCTACAACCCCATCCGTTTACAGTCTGCTTTATTGTCCAACGAAACCGTTTGAAACCAGTCAAGGGTTCGGACCAGTCAAGGGTTCGGACCAGTCAAGGGTTCGGACCAGTCAAGGGTTCGGACCAGTCAAGGGTTCGGACCAGTCAAGGGTTCGGACCAGTCGATCTGATCTGATCAGTGGGTCACTTATTTAAACCATACTGGTCGGTGATTTGAGCTAACACATGAAGGATCTACTGGAAATTATCTACCCGAGTAATCTGTGATTTGATTGATACAAAAGTATAACTTGCGTGTTGAAGAGCCGGTGACTGCTGGCAGCTCCTACAATGACGAACGGTCGACCTCAACCCTTGTTTATCAATCGCTGTATCTAGCTTTTCTAATTTTTTTTCCGTCTCCACCACAATAAATGCTATATTATCACTATAGTTGACTGGTGGAAATTTTGGAGGAAGATCGCATTTTCTGTAGTAATAATTGCTTCTCGTTGTGTATATTGCGACCGCTGGTAACTACAGGTTATATGAAATTCACAGTATACGTCTGGTATTTCAAGAAAAAAGAAACTAATGAAAGTCACTCCACTCCACTAAGTACAATTATAATACTGGTTAGTTGCTACTACAACACTGTATTCTGCTATTCACTGGTATCACTAGATTATATGCGAGTACACTGCAGATGACACCCGAATCTGCATGACAGTGTCTTCCATTGCAGACACTGCAAGGCTCCAGGCGGACATCAACCAAATCTTTCAGTGGGCTGCAGAAAACAATATGAAGTTCAACGATGAGAAATTTCAATTACTCAGATATGGTAAACATGAGGAAATTAAATCTTCATCAGAGTACAAAACAAATTCTGGCCACAAAATAGAGCGAAACACCAACGTCAAAGACCTGGGAGTGATCATGTCGGAGGATCTCACCTTCAAGGACCATAACATTGTATCAATCGCATCTGCTAGAAAAATGACAGGATGGATAATGAGAACCTTCAAAACTAGGGAGGCCAAGCCCATGATGACACTCTTCAGGTCACTTGTTCTATCTAGGCTGGAATATTGCTGCACACTAACAGCACCTTTCAAGGCAGGTGAAATTGCCGACCTAGAAAATGTACAGAGAACTTTCACGGCGCGCATAACGGAGATAAAACACCTCAATTATTGGGAGCGCTTGAGGTTCCTAAACCTGTATTCCCTGGAACGCAGGAGGGAGAGATACATGATTATATACACCTGGAAAATCCTAGAGGGACTAGTACCGAACTTGCACACGAAAATCACTCACTACGAAAGCAAAAGACTTGGCAGACGATGCACCATCCCCCCCAATGAAAAGCAGGGGTGTCACTAGCACGTTAAGAGACCATACAATAAGTGTCAGGGGCCCGAGACTGTTCAACTGCCTCCCAGCACACATAAGGGGGATTACCAACAGACCCTTGGCAGTCTTCAAGCTGGCACTGGACAAGCACCTAAAGTCAGTTCCTGATCAGCCGGTCTGTGGCTCGTACGTTGGTTTGCGTGCAGCCAGCAGCAACAGCCTGGTTGATCAGGCTCTGATCCACCAGGAGGCCTGGTCACAGACCGGGCCGCGGGGGCGTTGACCCCCGGAACTCTCTCCAGGTAAACTCCAGGTAGTACCAATATCTTCCCAGTCTCCTAGTACCAGTCTCCTAGTACCAGTCTCCTAGTACCAGTCTCCTAGTACCAGCCTCCTAGTACCAGCCTCCTAGTACCAGTCTCCTAGTACCAGCCTCCTAGTACCAGTCTCCTAGTACCAGTCTCCTAGTACCAGCCTCCTAGTACCAGCCTCCTAGCACCCTAGTACCAGTCTCCTAGTAGTCTCCAGTCTCCTAGCCCCCTCCTAGTACCAGTCTCCTAGTACCAGTCTCCAGTCTCCTAGTACCAGTCTCCTAGTACCAGCCTCCTAGTACCAGCCTCCTAGTACCAGTCTCCTAGTACCAGTCTCCTAGTACCAGTCTCCTAGTACCAGTCTCCTAGTACCAGTCTCCTAGTACCAGTCTCCTAGTACCAGTCTCCTAGTACCAGTCTCCTAGCACCAGTCTCCTAGCCCCAGTCTCCTAGCACCAGTCTCCTAGTACCAGTCTCCTAGTACCAGTCTCCTAGTACCAGTCTCCTAGCACCAGTCTCCTAGTACCAGTCTCCTAGTACCAGTCTCCTAGTACCAGTCTCCTAGTACCAGTCTCCTAGTACCAGTCTCCTAGTACCAGTCTCCTAGTACCAGTCTCCTAGTACCAGTCTCCTAGCACCAGTCTCCTAGTACCAGTCTCCTAGTACCAGTCTCCTAGCCCCAGTCTCCTAGTACCAGTCTCCTAGTACCAGTCTCCTAGTACCAGTCTCCTAGTACCAGTCTCCTAGTACCAGTCTCCTAGTACCAGTCTCCTAGCACCAGTCTCCTAGTACCAGTCTCCTAGTACCAGTCTCCTAGTACCAGTCTCCTAGTACCAGTCTCCTAGTACCAGTCTCCTAGTACCAGTCTCCTAGTACCAGTCTCCTAGTACCAGTCTCCTAGTACCAGTCTCCTAGTACCAGTCTCCTAGTACCAGTCTCCTAGTACCAGTCTCCTAGTACCAGTCTCCTAGTACCAGTCTCCTAGTACCAGTCTCCTAGTACCAGTCTCCTAGTACCAGTCTCCTAGTACCAGTCTCCTAGTACCAGTCTCCTAGTACCAGTCTCCTAGTACCAGTCTCCTAGTACCAGTCTCCTAGTACCAGTCTCCTAGTACCAGTCTCCTAGTACCAGTCTCCTAGTACCAGCCTCCTAGTACCAGTCTCCTAGTACCAGTCTCCTAGTACCAGCCTCCTAGTACCAGTCTCCTAGTACCAGTCTCCTAGTACCAGCCTCCTAGTACCAGCCTCCTAGTACCAGTCTCCTAGTACCAGTCTCCTAGTACCAGTCTCCTAGTACCAGTCTCCTAGTACCAGTCTCCTAGTACCAGTCTCCTAGTACCAGTCTCCTAGTACCAGTCTCCTAGTACCAGTCTCCTAGTACCAGTCTCCTAGTACCAGTCTCCTAGCACCAGTCTCCTAGTACCAGTCTCCTAGTACCAGTCTCCTAGTACCAGTCTCCTAGTACCAGTCTCCTAGTACCAGTCTCCTAGTACCAGTCTCCTAGTACCAGTCTCCTAGTACCAGTCTCCTAGTACCAGTCTCCTAGTACCAGTCTCCTAGCACCAGTCTCCTAGTACCAGTCTCCTAGTACCAGTCTCCTAGTACCAGTCTGGTACTTGCATTACCCACTTAATTTACAATTATCTTACTAAGTAAGATGACAGTTGTGTTAATTGTACCTAAATAAATTCATTAAATATTGAAAATTTTAATAATCGCTGAACAAGTTGAAAACTGAGCAAGTTTCCCCTGACTTATTTAATTATCAAAAAATATATATATATTGTAGGATAATAATTTAAAAAACATTTATAAATAAATAAACATAATAAAAACTTGAAATACTTTTGTACATTTTTCTGAATTTATTATTATTAAATATTAGCCGGTATTCTCCCGGCCCGGGCCTTTTCCAAGTGGTGGCCCGGCTTTGGCTCCCTCTTTAGGGAGTGTCTGAGACCTAAGTCTCCCATGGGAGGAGGCACAAGTACCTCCTCATCTTTGGGACCAACTGTCCCCAGGCCTAGCCACAAGCTAGGCCTCTCTGGTCTGCCATCCCCGCCTCAAGGGGGCAAATGGGAATGACAGTCTTATGAGCTAAAGGCTCGGGCTCAGGCACCTACCCTACCCTAGAAGGGTTAGGCATGGTGTCGATCATTTTTTTTTTTTTCTGAAAGTAAAATAATAGTTATATAACATTAGAGAGATTGTAGGAATAAATAAATGTCGGATTTTATATATTTTCAAATATATCGGCGAAGTTTATTAACACAAAGTTAAACATTTATGAGATATTTTTTATACACCTTTTGGTGTTAATGAGAAATATTATGTTGTTAATGTAATGAGAAATATTATATTGTTAATGTAATGAGAAATATTATGTTGTTAATGTAATGAGAAATATTATATTCTTAATGTAATGAGAAATATTATATTGTTAATGTAATGAGAAATATTATGTTGTTAATGTTATGAGAAATATTATATTCTTAATGTAATGAGAAATATTATATTGTTAATGTAATGAGAAATATTATATTGTTAATGTAATGAGAAATATTATATTGTTAATGTAATGAGAAATATTATATTGTTAATGTAATGAGAAATATTATATTGTTAATGTAATGAGAAATATTATGTTGTTAATGTTATGAGAAATATTATGTTAATGTTATGAGAAATATTATTGTGTTAATGTAATGAGAAATATTATGTTAATGTTATGAGAAATATTATGTTAATGTTATGAGAAATATTATTGTGTTAATGTAATGAGAAACATTATGTTAATGTTATGAGAAATATTATATTGTTAATGTAATGAGAAATATTATGTTGTTAATGTAAGGAGAAATATTATGTTAATGTTATGAGAAATATTATTGTGTTAATGTAATGAGAAATATTATATTGTTAATGTTATGAGAAATATTATATTGTTAATGTTATGAGAAATATTATGTTGTTAATATAATGAGAAATATTATGTTAATGTTATGAGAAATATTATTGTGTTAATGTAATGAGAAATATTATATTGTTAATGTAATGAGAAATATTATATTGTTAATGTAATGAGAAATATTATGTTGTTAATGTAATGAGAAATATTATGTTAATGTTATGAGAAATATTATTGTGTTAATGTAATGAGAAATATTATATTGTTAATGTAATGAGAAATATTATATTGTTAATGTAATGAGAAATATTATGTTGTTAATGTAATGAGAAATATTATATTGTTAATGTAATGAGAAATATTATATTGTTAATGTAATGAGAAATATTATATTGTTAATGTAATGAGAAATATTATGTTGTTAATGTTATGAGAAATATTATGTTAATGTTATGAGAAATATTATTGTGTTAATGTAATGAGAAATATTATGTTAATGTTATGAGAAATATTATGTTAATGTTATGAGAAATATTATTGTGTTAATGTAATGAGAAACATTATGTTAATGTTATGAGAAATATTATATTGTTAATGTAATGAGAAATATTATGTTGTTAATGTAATGAGAAATATTATGTTAATGTTATGAGAAATATTATTGTGTTAATGTAATGAGAAATATTATATTGTTAATGTTATGAGAAATATTATATTGTTAATGTTATGAGAAATATTATGTTGTTAATATAATGAAAAATATTATGTTAATGTTATGAGAAATATTATTGTGTTAATGTAATGAGAAATATTATATTGTTAATGTAATGAGAAATATTATATTGTTAATGTAATGAGAAATATTATGTTGTTAATGTAATGAGAAATATTATGTTAATGTTATGAGAAATATTATTGTGTTAATGTAATGAGAAATATTATATTGTTAATGTAATGAGAAATATTATATTGTTAATGTAATGAGAAATATTATGTTGTTAATGTAATGAGAAATATTATGTTAATGTTATGAGAAATATTATTGTGTTAATGTAATGAGAAATATTATATTGTTAATGTAATGAGAAATATTATATTGTTAATGTAATGAGAAATATTATATTATTAATGTAATGAGAAATATTATATTGTTAATGTTATGAGAAATATTATGTTGTTAATGAAATGAGAAATATTATGTTAATGTTATGAGAAATATTATTGTGTTAATGTAATGAGAAATATTATATTGTTAATGTAATGAGAAATATTATATTGTTAATGTAATGAGAAATATTATGTTGTTAATGTAATGAGAAATATTATGTTAATGTTATGAGAAATATTATTGTGTTAATGTAATGAGAAATATTATATTGTTAATGTAATGAGAAATATTATATTGTTAATGTAATGAGAAATATTATATTGTTAATGTAATGAGAAATATTATGTTGTTAATGTAATGAGAAACATTATATTGTTAATGTAATGAGAAATATATTGTTAATGTAATGAGAAATATTATGTTGTTAATGTAATGAGAAATATTATATTGTTAATGTAATGAGAAATATTATGTTGTTAATGTAATGAGAAATATTATGTTAATGTTATGAGAAATATTATGTTGTTAATGTTATGAGAAATATTATGTTAATGTTATGAGAAATATTATGTTGTTAATGTTATGAGAAATATTATGTTGTTAATGAAATGAGAAATATTATGTTAATGTTATGAGAAATATTATTGTGTTAATGTAATGAGAAATATTATATTGTTAATGTAATGAGAAATATTATATTGTTAATGTAATGAGAAATATTATGTTGTTAATGTAATGAGAAATATTATGTTAATGTTATGAGAAATATTATTGTGTTAATGTAATGAGAAATATTATATTGTTAATGTAATGAGAAATATTATATTGTTAATGTAATGAGAAATATTATATTGTTAATGTAATGAGAAATATTATGTTGTTAATGTAATGAGAAACATTATATTGTTAATGTAATGAGAAATATATTGTTAATGTAATGAGAAATATTATGTTGTTAATGTAATGAGAAATATTATATTGTTAATGTAATGAGAAATATTATGTTGTTAATGTAATGAGAAATATTATGTTGTTAAGTAATGAGTTAAACATTATATTGTTAATGTAATGAGAAATATATTGTTAATGTAATGAGAAATATTATGTTGTTAATGTAATGAGAAATATTATATTGTTAATGTAATGAGAAATATTATGTTGTTAATGTAATGAGAAATATTATGTTAATGTTATGAGAAATATTATGTTGTTAATGTTATGAGAAATATTATGTTGTTAATGTAATGAGAAATATTATGTTAATGTTATGAGAAATATTATGTTGTTAATGTTATGAGAAATATTATGTTAATGTTATGAGAAATATTATGTTGTTAATGTTATGAGAAATATTATGTTGTTAATGTAATGAGAAACATTATGTTAATGTTATGAGAAATATTATGTTGTTAATGTTATGAGAAATATTATATTGTTAATGTTATGAGAAATATTATGTTGTTAATGTTATGAGAAATATTATATTGTTAATGTTATGAGAAATATTATATTGTTAATGTTATGAGAAATATTATGTTGTTAATGTTATGAGAAATATTATGTTGTTAATGTAATGAGAAATATTATGTTAATGTTATGAGAAATATTATGTTGTTAATGAAATGAGAAATATTATGTTGTTAATGTTATATGTAAGTTGATTGTGTCAGACAACATATCTACCAACACAGGTCACTCTGGGTACTGGTGACCTGGTTAATGGTGACTCTGGGTACTGGTGACCTGGTTAATGGTGACTCTGGGTACTGGTGACCTGGTTAATGGTGACTCTGGGTACTGGTGACCTGGTTAATGGTGACTCTGGGTACTGGTGACCTGGTTAATGGTGACTTGGGTACTGGTGACCTGGTTAATGGTGACTTGGGTACTGGTGACCTGGTCACTCTGCATACTGATGACCTGGTCACTGCATACTGATGACCTAATCTCTTTGGGTACTGTTGACCTGGTCACTGTGTAAACTGGTGGTCTGGTCACTGTGGTTACTGGTGACCTGGTCACTGTGGGAACTGGTGACCTGGTTACTGGTGACCCGGTCGCTGTGGGTACTGGTGACCTGGTTGCTGTGGTTACTAGTGACCTGGTCACTGTGGGTATTGGTGACCTGTGGGTAACAGTGGTCTGGTCACCTAAGTGTACTAGAGACCTGGCAACTTACTGTGGGTACTAGTGGACTGGTTACCTACTGTGGGGACTAGTGGACTGGTCACCTGTGGGTAGTAGTGGACTGGTCACCTGCTGTGGGTACTAGTGGACTGGTCACCTACTGTGGGTACTATTGGACTGGTCACCTACTTTTGGTACTAGTGGACTGGTCACCTGTGGGTACTAGTGGACTGGTCACCTACTGTAGGTACTAGTGGACTGGTCACCTACTGTCGGTACTAGTGGACTGGTCACCTACTGTCGGTACTAGTGGACTGGTCACCTACTGTCGGTACTAGTGGACTGGTCACCTACTGTAGGTACTAGTGGACTGGTCACCTACTGTGAGTACTAGTGGTCTGGTCACCAACTGTGGGTACTAGTGAACTGGTCACCTACTGTGGGTACTAGTGGATGGTCACGTATTGTGGGTACTATTGGTCTGGTCACCTACTGTGGGCACTAGTTGACTGGTCATCTACTGTGGATACTAGTGGACTGGTCACCTACTGTGGGTACTAGTGGACTGGTCACCTACTGTGGGTACTAGTGAACTGGTCACCTACTGTGGGTACTAGTCGATTGCTCACCTACTGTGTATGTAGGTAACTGAATGTTAGTTAACTGCTGTGGGCATCCTTGTGCATCTTACCTCACCTAACCAGGTTAGGTAAGAGTGATGAGGAAACAGGACAAGTGTTTCCTGACACGGGTCTAAGTCGTATGTTGACCCAGCAGCTGGAGCTTTTGGTCATCTGACCGAGGCCTTAGGGATGGAATGGTAAACCAGTGTAAGGCCTCGGTCAGATGACCAAAAGCTCCAGCTGCTGGGTCAACATACGACTTAGACCCGTGTCAGGAAACACTTGTCCTGTTTCCTCATCACTCTTACCTAATTACAATTAGCTAATTACAATTAGCTTAAATGCAATTAGGTACATTGCCTAGGCTGATCCTTCCTAATGGAAATAAACCAGTTTAATTTTCCTGGGTTTTCCTAGGTAATTTGCACATACATTACTATGCAATAAGATCACAGTAAACAGGTGATATCACAAAATGCAGAACAACCACTGTGAAAATATAATGAAATTCTAATCACTTTCGTGACTTCTCACATTATCATCATAAAGTTCCTTGATAATGTCAGAAGTCACGAAAGCGATTGGAATTTAAAAAATTTTCTCGCAGTGGTTGTTCTGCACATGTTACTATATATGATAATTGAACATATATATACCTAAACAAACTTACTAACCCAAATCTTCTTAACAAAAATGTTTTCCAAACTCATTGTCAGTGTTATCCTTAACTCATGTTATACAAATCTCACCCAAATCCAACCCCTCTCACTCATGTATATTTAATTATACCTTTTTTTTATTTTTTATTAACACGTCGGCCGATTCCCACCAAGGCAGGGTGGCCCGAAAAAGAAAAACTTTCATCATCATTCACTCCATCACTGTCTTGCCAGAGGCGTGCTTTATACTACAGTTATAAAACTGCAACATTAACACCCCTCCTTCAGAGTGCAGGCACTGTACTTCCCATCTCCAGGACTCAAGTCCGGCCTGCCGGTTTCCCTGAATCCCTTCATAAATGTTACTTTGCTCACACTCCAACAGAACGTCAAGTATTAAAAACCATTTGTTTCCATTCACTCCTATCAAATATGTAGACAGCCTGTACTGTCAGAACAGACAGCCTAAGCCGTCTGTTCTGACTAGTTCATATTTCGCGGCATTTAAGTGCTGCCCTCTGTAGGCTCACCCAGGTCAGTGGGAGGCTGGGCCCATTCGCTCTCACTCCCCGACCGACCGACTTGATAGGCACAAGTACTCCCCCTCCATGGACTGGCTTGCGGTCACTCCCTCACACTGCCCGTTGTGTACTCACTCCTATCCAATTAAAGCCAAACTAGTCCACGGCCGTATCATTGCTACCTACGCTACCTCCATCAGCACTAAACCGCTGTTCAACAGCAAGAACAGTAATAACAGTGGTGACAGCGGAGTCAATGGCATTGTGAGCCTACTCGGGGTGGAGGGGTCGACGCCCGTCAACACCATCAGTCGACGCCAGTCAACATCATCCGTCATCACCCAACGCACCTGCTGGCCTAAAGAGTTATCTGTTACTCCCAGCGTCTTGACGGGGCCTGAGATAGATCTTTGTCCTAGATTTTTCCCACAAAATCTGGACATAGGCATCACGGCGTCATCTCCAGCCTTAGCAGTCACGTGTTCACCTCATCACCCTCTCTACAGCCCTTCAACACTCTCCAGCACCATTCTCCTGCCTCCTACAGCGTCCCTACGCCCAGGGCCGGATTACCGCATAGGCAAACTAGGCATTTGCCTAGGGCCCCACGCATTTGGGGGCCCTGCGGTCCAAGGGGTTCAGGGGGCTCATCCAAGACTGCGCACATGGTGCAAGTGCAAAGGGATCCCTACCTAAAAAGTTCAAGTGTTTGGAGAGTAAAATTGATTTTAAAAAATTAATCAAAACAAAAATAAATAATGAAATAAAATAAAATAAAAATAAATGAACCTAACCATAGATGGCAACACTCAACACGCCTTTGTTTACATCAGAACAGCTGTGTTTTCCCGCTAATGGGTGAGTATGGGAGATTCCTCTCCAATTTTCTGTAGTTTATATGATTTGATAGTCTTATGCATGATGCAATGATAACAATAATGGTCAGTGATTTATAAAGGGAATAATAGTGCTGTAGTGGTTATGCTGAATATAATAGGTACATGATGTCACTACTTTAATAGCCTAATCTAGTAATACTATGCTGTCTTGAGTTTATTCTCTTTAAAATGCATGATTTAACAAGATAGTTATAATGGCTGTTGGTAAATGGTTTTGGTTGTCTTGATGTACTTTCCCTATTAAATTTAATCTAAATAGCCAGAATGTATTTAATTAGACCTTAAACAGGCTCACATCGACCCCCCCCAAGCTGGAAGGGGTCACTTCGCTTACCCGTAACTCAAAGGGGCCCCACCAATCTGAATAGCCTAGGGCCCGGAGACTTCTTAATCCGTCCCTGCCTACGCCCTTCTCAGATATACAAGAAGTAGAGCTGAGGTCGTTTAGTGTGTTGGCTTCGCGTGGCTCCACGCGTGACCACGAGGCAGCTCTGGGGTTGGTTGATACCCTAGTCAGTGTGTAAACACCTGCCTCCTCTACAACCTTCTCTGCTACGCAACTACGTCCGTCTCGCCGCCCGTGTGTGTTGTGTTCTTCCCAGTTTCCTCCAAGAAGTTCTACCTGGCTTAACCATGTGGGGACCCAGTTGGCTTAGCCCCTAAGCCAGCCTAGTTCAGCCCCCATGTCGTCTACAGCAGCTCGTGATTCATCATTGTGTCTACAACTACTCAGCATCTACGTATCTTCAGCCAGTGCAGTTTTTTTGTGTTGCCCAGTTAAATTTTTCTTTTCCTTGCTGTTACATTCCCAGTTCATCACCAGTTTTGTTTTTCCCCAGTGAATAGTTACAGTAAAACCTCCTTGTACCAGTTCATAGCTTTACCTAAGTTTTTTTTTAGCACGTTTATGTAGTGCAGTAAATGTTTTGTTCTCCAGGCCCTGATGAACTGTTTGCAAGGGTTCTAAAGGAATGTAAAGAGGAGCTTAGCAAACCTTTGGCTAATCTTTTCAACATATCACTACAAACTGGCATGGTGCCAGATAAGTGGAAAATGGCAAATGTGATACCTATTTTCAAAGCAGGTGACAGGTCCTTAGCTTCGAACTATAGACCAATAAGCCTAACCTCCATAGTGGGAAAATTTATAGAATCAATAATTGCCGAGGCAGTTCGTAGCCACCTTGAAAAGCATAAATTAAGCAACGAATCTCAGCATGGTTTTACAAAGGGGCGTTCCTGCCTTACGAATTTATTAACTTTTTTCACTAAGGTATTTGAGGAGGTAGATCATGGTAATGAATATGATATTGTGTATATGGACTTCAGTAAGGCTTTTGACAGGGTCCCACATCAGAGACTATTGAGGAAAATTAAGGCACATGGAATAGGAGGAAAAATTTTTTCCTGGATAGAGGCATGGTTGACAAATAGGTAGCAGAGAGTTTGTATAAATGGGGAGAAATCAGAGTGGGGAAGCGTCACGAGCGGTGTTCCACAGGGGTCAGTGCTGGGCCCCCTGCTGTTCACAGTCTACATAAACGACATAGATGAGGACAAAAAGAGCGACATCAGCAAGTTTGCCGATGACACCAAAATAGGCCGTCGAATTCATTCTGACGAGGACATTAGAGCACTCCAGGAAGATTTGAGTAGACTGATGCAGTGGTCGGAGAAGTGGCAGATGCAGTTTAATATAGACAAATGCAAAGTTCTCAATGTTGGACAGGACAATAACCATGCCACAATTAAACTAAATAATGAAGATCTTAATATTACGGATTGCGAAAAAGATTTAGGAGTTCTGGTTAGCAGTAATCTGAAACCAAGACAACAGTGCATAAGTGTTCGCAATAAAGCTAACTGAATCCTTGGCTTCATATCAAAAAGCATAAATAATAGGAGTCCTCAGGTTGTTCTTCAACTCTATGCATCCTTGGTTAGGCCTCATTTAGATTATGCTGCACAGTTTTGGTCACCGAATTACAGAATGGATATAAATGGTCTGGAAAATGTACAAAGGAGGATGACAAAGTTGATCCCATGTATCAGAAACCTTCCCTATGATGATAGACTGAGGGCCCTGAATCTGCACTCTCTAGAAAGATGTAGAATTAGGGGGGATATGATTGAGGTGTATAAATGGAAGACAGGAATAAATAAAGGGGATGTAAATAGTGTGCTGAAAATATCTAGCCTAGACAGGACTCGCAGCAATGGTTTTAAGTTGGAAAAATTCAGATTCAGGAAGGATATAGGAAAGCACTGGTTTGGTAATAGGGTTGTGGATGAGTGGAACAAACTCCCGAGTACAGTTATAGAGCCCAGAACGTTGTGTAGCTTTAAAAATAGGTTGGATAAATACATGAGTGGGTGTGGGTGGGAGTGAGTTGGACCTGATTAGCTTGTGCTACAAGGTCAGTTGCCGTGTTCCTCCCTTAAGTCAATGTGACCTGTAATAAAGTTGGTAGAATTACCGACAATATGTAAAGTAAAAGGACACAAGTGCAACTAATGTGACATTTTATTGTGGCAACGTTTCGCTGTCCAGGAGCTTTATCAAGCCATTACAAACAATACATGGACACAGAGGGTATATAAAGGCTCAGAGTGAGGTGCAATACTAGTGAGGTACCATTTCGATGTTCACTAGTGGTAGTAGTAGTAGTAGTAGTAGTGACAAAAGTAATACAATATGGTAGAGCAATTAATTCGTACATGAGTAAAAGGATATAAAAGCTATTACTTGGGTAACATAAAAATAGGTTGGACAAATATAGACTGGAAAGAGGCAGCTCGTTTCAGTGTTCACTCTCTGTAATGTGCTTTGTGTAGTATAACAGGAGAGACTATGTGATGGCAGGGTTTACTGTTTTCAGGAGGATTCTTGCTAAGACTTCGGAGATTGTGAAGCTGCCGTTGTTTTGTTTAATTGTATTCGAAACAGCGATCAGTGCTGATTCGAGGCACTTGCGTCTGTGGAAATTAGTTTCTTTGATCACTAATTGGGCGTCTCTGAAATTCATGAGATGATTGGTGGAATTTCGGTGTTGTACACAGGCGTTGTTCAAGTTATCGTTCCTACATGCGTAAATGTGTTCATTGAGGCGGGTGTCGAGGGTTCTTGCTGTTTCACCTACGAAAATCTTGTCACAGCCTCCACAGGGTATACCTGGAGTTTACCTGGAGAGAGTTCCGGGGGTCAACGCCCCCGCGGCCCGGTCTGTGACCAGGCCTCCTGGTGGATCAGAGCCTGATCAACCAGGCTGTTACTGCTGGCTGCACGCAAACCAACGTACGAGCCACAGCCCGGCTGATCAGGAACCGACTTTAGGTGCTTGTCCAATGCCAGCTTCAAGACTGCCAGGGGTCTGTTGGTAATCCCCCTTATGTATGCTGGGAGGCAGTTGAACAGTCTCGGGCCCCTGACACTTATTGTATGGTCTCTTAACGTGCTAGTGACACCCCTGCTTTTCATTGGGGGATGGTGCATCGTCTGCCAAGTCTTTTGCTTTCGTAGTGAGTGATTTTCGTGTGCAAGTTCGGTACTAGTCCCTCTAGGATTTTCCAGGTGTATATAATTATGTATCTCTCCCGCCTGCATTCCAGGGAATACAGGTTCAGGAACCTCAAGCGCTCCCAGTAATTGAGGTGTTTTATCTCCGTTATGCACGCCGTGAAGGTTCTCTGTACATTTTCTAGGTCAGCAATTTCACCTGCCTTGAAAGGTGCTGTTAGTGTGCAGCAATATTCCAGCCTAGATAGAACAAGTGACCTGAAGAGTGTCATCATGGGCTTGGCATCCCTCGTTTTGAAGGTTCTCATTATCCATCCTGTCATTTTTCTAGCAGATGCGATTGATACAATGTCATGGTCCTTGAAGGTGAGATCCTCTGACATGATCACTCCCAGGTCTTTGACGTTGGTGTTTCGCTCGATTTTGTTGCCAGAATTTGTTTTGTACTCTCATGAAGATTTAATTTCCTCGTGTTTACCATATCTTAGTAATTGAAATTTCTCATCGTTGAACTTCATATTGTTTTCTGCAGCCCACTGAAAGATTTGGTTGATGTCTGCCTGGAGCCTTGCAGTGTCTGCAATGGAAGACACTGTCATGCAGATTCGGGTGTCATCTGCAAAGGAGGACACGGTGCTGTGCCTATGTCAGATATGAGGATGAGGAACAAGATGGGAGCGAGTACTGTGCCTTGTGGAACAGAGCTTTTCACCGTGCCTGCCTCGGACTTTACTCTGTTGACTACTACTCTCTGTGTTCTGTTAGTGAGGAAATTATAGATCCATCGACCGACTTTTCCTGTTATTCCTTTAGCACGCATTTTGTGCGCTATTACGCCATGGTCACACTTGTCGAAGGCTTTTGCAAAGTCTGTATATATTACATCTGCATTCTTTTTGTCTTCTAGTGCATTTAGGACCTTGTCGTAGTGATCCAATAGTTGAGACTGACAGGAGCGACCTGTTCTAAACCCATGTTGCCCTGGGTTGTGTAACTGATGGGTTTCTAGATGGGTGGTGATCTTGCTTCTTAGGACTCTTTCAAAGATTTTTATGATATGGGATGTTAGTGCTATCGGTCTGTAGTTCTTTGCTGTTGCTTTACTGCCCCCTTTGTGGAGTGGGGCTATGTCTGTTGTTTTTAGTAACTGTGGGACGACCCCAGTGTCCATGCTCCCACTCCATAGGATGGTAAAGGCTCGTGATAGGGGCTTCTTGCAGTTCTTGATGAACACGGAGTTCCATGAGTCTGGCCCTGGGGCAGAGTGCATGGGCATGTCATTTATCGCCTGTTCGAAGTCATTTGGCGTCAGGATAACATCAGATAGAACATAAGAACATAACATAAGAAAGGAGGAACACTGCAGGAGGCCTGCTAGCCCATACTAGGCAGGTCCTTTACAATTCATCCCACTAACAAAACATTTGCCCAACCCAATTTTCAATGCCACCCAAGAAATAAGCTCTGATGTGAAAGTCCCACTCAAATCCAACCCCTCCCACTCATGTACTTATCCAACCTAGATTTGAAACTACCCAAAGTCCCAGCCTCAATAACCCAACTAGGTAGACTGTTCCACTCATCAACTACCCTATTTCCAAACCAATACTTTCCTATGTCCTTTCTAAATCTAAACTTATCTAATTTAAATCCATTACTGTGGGTTCTCTCTTGGAGAGACATCCTCAAGACCTTATTAATATCCCCTTTATTAATACCTATCTTCCACTTATACACTTCGATCAGGTCTCCCCTCATTCTTCGTCTAACAAGTGAATGTAACTTAAGAGTCTTCAATCTTTCTTCATAAGGAAGATTTCTAATGCTATGTATTAATTTAGTCATCCTACGCTGATTTTTTTCTAACGAATTTATGTCCATTTTGTAATACAGAGACCAGAACTGAGCTGCATAATCTAGGTGAGGCCTTACTAATGATGTATAAAGCTGCAGTATGACCTCTGGACTTCTGTTGCTTACACTTCTTGATATAAATCCCAGTAATCTATTTGCCTTATTACGTACGCTTAGGCATTGCTGTCTTGGTTTAAGGTTGCTGCTCACCATAACCCCCAAGTCCTTTTCGCAATCTATATGGCTAAGTTCTACATCATTTAACTTATAAGTACTAGGGTTATGGGCACTCCCAAGCTTCAGAACCTTGCATTTATCTACATTGAACTGCATCTGCCACTTTTCTGACCAAGAATAGAGTTTGTTTAAATCCTCCTGAAGTTCCATAACATCTACGTTTGAATCAATTATCCTACCTATATTTGTGTCATCGGCGAATTTGCTCATATCACTAGTAATTCCCACATCAAGATCATTGATATATATTATAAACAACAACGGGCCCAAGACTGATCCCTGTGGAACGCCACTTGTTACAGATCCCCACTCGGATTTAACCCCATTTATGGACACTCTCTGCTTCCTGTCAGTGAGCCATGACTCGATCCACGAGAGCACTTTTCCCCCAATGCCATGAGCTGCCACTTTCTTTAACAGTCTATGGTGCGGAACTCTATCAAAAGCCTTACTAAAATCTAAGTAAATAATATCAAATTCTTTATTGTGGTCAACAGCCTCAAAAGCTTTACTGAAGAAAGTTAATAAATTAGTTAGACAAGACCGGCCTCTTGTGAATCCATGCTGAGTATCATTAATCAAGCTATGCTTATCGAGATGGCTTCTTATAATCTCAGCTATAATTGACTCTAGTAATTTGCTTACAATTGAGGTCAGGCTTATTGGGCGGTAATTTGACGGTAACGACTTGTCCCCTGTTTTAAAAATAGGAGTTGCATTAGCCATCTTCCACATATCAGACACTACACCTGTTTGAAGAGATAAATTAAAAATATTAGTTAATGGTTCACAGAGTTCCATTTTGCATTCCTTAAGAACCCTTGAAAAAACCTCATCAGGACCCGGCGACTTATTTTGCTTCAGTCTGTCTATCTGCTTCACAACCATCTCACTAGTGACAGTGATGTTACATAATTTATCTTCTTCTAGCCCACTGTAAAAATTAATTACTGGAATATTGTTAGTGTCTTCCTGTGTAAAAACTGAGAGAAAATAATTATTTAAAATCAAGCACATTTCATTCTCTTTGTCAGTAAGGTGCCCATAGTTATTTTTAAGGGGACCTATCTTATCTCTAACTTTTGTTCTATAGACCTGGAAAAAACTTTTTGGGTTAGTTTTAGAATCCCTAGCAACTTTAATTTCATAGTCCCTTTTAGCTTTTATTATCCCCTTTTTAATGTCCCTCTTAATGTCAATATACTGATTCATAAGATGACCCTCACCTCTTTTGATACGCCTATAAATTCCTTTCTTATGCCCTAGTAGATATTTGAGCCTATTATTCATCCATTTTGGGTCATTTCTATTTGATCTAATTTCTTTATATGGGATAAACGCTCTTTGAGCAGCATGTATAGTGTTCAGAAAACTGTCATATTGATAGCTCTCTTCGTTACCCCAGTCAACAGATGATAAGTGTTCTCTAAGCCCATCGTAATCTGCTAAGCGAAAATCTGGGACTGTTACTGAGTTATCGCTACTATCGTACTTCCATTCAATGCTAAATGTAATTGATTTGTGGTCGCTAGCACCCAGTTCCTCTGAAATTTCTAAATTATTAACAAGGGATTCATTGTTTGCCATAACTAAGTCAAGCAGGTTATTTCCCCTTGTAGGTTCTGTCACAAACTGCTTCAAAAAACAATCCTGAAATACTTCTAAGAAGTCGTATGATTCTAAATTAACAGTCAAGAAATTCCAATCAACATGACTAAAGTTAAAGTCTCCTAGAATTACTACATTATCGTGCCTTGTGGCCTTAACAATTTCCTTGTGTTAACCAAATTCTGTGGCTCTCTCATAAAAAATTCATTTTGATCTTCGACTCTCAGTCTGGTTAGTGGCTTGCTAAAAACTGAGTCATATTGGGACTTGAGTAGCTCACTCATTTCCTTGCTGTCATCTGTGTAGAACCCATCTTGTTTAAGTAAGGGCCCAATACTGGACGTTGTTCTCGACTTTGATTTGGCATAGGAGAAGAAATACTTTGGGTTTCTTTCGATTTCATTTATGGCTTTTAGTTCTTCCCGCGATTCCTGACACCTATAAGATTCCTTTAGCTTAAGTTCGATGTTTGCTATTTCTCTGACCAGTGTCTCCCTACGCATTTCAGATAGATTGACCTCTTTTAGCCGCTCTGTTATTCTTTTCCGTCGCTTGTAAAGAGAGCGCCTGTCTCTTTCCATTTTACATCTACTCCTCCTTTTTCTTAGAGGAATAAGTCTTGTGCATACATCGAGTGCCACCAAGTTAATCTGTTCTAGGCATAAGTTGGGGTCTGTGTTGCTTAGTATATCTTCCCAGCTTATATCGGTTAGGACTTGGTTTACTTGGTCCCACTTTATGTTTTTGTTATTGAAGTTGAATTTGGTGAATGCTCCCTCGTGACTAATCTCATTTTGTCGGTCTGGGGCTCTGCGCATACATGTCTGAACCTCAATTATGTTGTGATCTGAGTATATTGTTTTTGATATGGTGACATTTCTTATCAGATCATCATTGTTAGTGAAGATGAGGTCTAGTGCATTCTCCATTCTAGTAGGCTCTATTATTTGCTGGTTTAAATTGAATTTTGTGCAGAGATTTAAAAGCTCGTGTGAGTGTGAGTTTTCATCAGAGCTGCCTCCTGGTGTTATTTCTGCAACAATATTATTTGATATATTCCTCCATTTTAGGTGCCTTAAGTTGAAATCCCCCAGGAGCAAGATGTTGGGTGCACGAGCTGGAAGATTTTCAAGACAGTGGTCAATTTTTAACAGCTGTTCCTGGAATTTCTGGGATGTTGCATCCGGAGGCTTGTAGACTACCACAATGACTAGGTTTTGGTTCTCGACCTTTACTGCTAAAACTTCCACTACATCATTTGAGGCATTAAGCAGTTCTGTGCAAACAAGTGACTCTGCAATGTACAGGCCAACCCTCCCCCCCCCTTTTGCCTGTTCACTCTGTCACATCTGTATAGGTTGTAACCTGGGATCCATATTTCGTTGTCTAAGTGATCCTTTATGTGGGTCTCAGTGAAAGCCGCAAACATTGCCTTTGCCTCTGCAAGCAGTCCACGGATGAAAGGTATTTTGTTGTTTGTTGCTGGCGTTAGACCCTGTATATTTGCAAAGAAGAATGTCATCGGACTGGTGGTATTGTTGGTACTGGGGGGGGATTTTTTTTCCGGCATTAGTATCTGTATCTGTTGGTTTGGAGTGGAGGCCATCGACTGTGGTTCCACTCCAGGAATGACTGGATTTGGTGTACAATTTCTGCCATTTCCTGCCAGTTTTTTTTCCTTCCTGGCACTAAAAAACCTCTCCCTCTTGAGTGGCTGTGGCTACCCAGGTTTTCCCATGGCCTGGATGTTTTGTATCTTTTTGTCCCCTTTAGATGGTGTGCCTGGCAATTTAAGTTATAGCACAGTCTTTCCTGTACTGAAGAGGTACACATTTCAGGGTGAAAAAGCTTACAGGAAGGGAGTTTGCATTTTCCTGTTGTCATATGGGCACGGCATTTTCTAGGGTGGTCATAGTTGCACGTCCCATCTGTTTTTCCAGATTTCCCATGTCTGCAGATACCATGTGCATAGCATGTGCACAGGCTTGGTTTCCGTTTGCCTTGGGTTTCTGTGACTGTATTCCCTGTTGGTGCATGTTTACCTGCCTTATTCCTATCTTCCCTAGCACCAACAATGGAGCTCCCACCAGTTGTTTTTGGTAATATATCCTCACTATTGCTAGTGGAGTCCTCTTGTTTGCTATTTCCTGTTGTATTTCTTGTTTGCAATATTGGTTTTATCTTATCTTTGACTACACTTGTTTCCCCACTACGGCTCCTGTCCCCTATGAGGTCATTTATATGCATTCCTTCCTGTGTATAATTCCAGACTACCTGGACAAAATCTCCAGCTTCACCATTACTGTCTCCCAGGACAGCACCTCCAGCTTCACCATTACTGTCTCCCAGGAGAGCATCTCCAACTTCACCATTACTGTCTCCCAGGACAGCATCTTCAGCTTCACCATTACTGTCTCCCAGGACAGCATCTCCAGCTTCACCATTACTGTCTCCCAGGACAGCATCTCCAGCTTCACCATTACTGTCTCCCAGGACAGCACCTCCAGCTTCACCATTACTGTCTCCCAGGACAGCACCTCCAGCTTCACCATTACTGTCTCCCTGGACAGCACTATCAGCCCCACATTTACTGACTACCAGGACATCACCTCCAGCCTTACAGTTTCTGACTACATGGCCAGTATCAAGGGCAGTACCATTCAGCCCAGACTTTTTATGTTCCCATCTGTTGTAGAAAGCTTCCAGGTTGTCTATGAAAGCAGCTTTGATGTTATCCTCTTTTAATACCCTTGTGATTTTAGTCCACAGATTTATCTCCTTTGGGCATACCCAAAAACACTTCCCTGTTTTAATACTGCTTGTAGCTAGTTCTTGGATATCTGCACAAGGAGCGTGACACCAATTTCCACAAAAATGACAATTTATCCATGTGGAAGCCCGTTTGTTTGATTGACTGCAGACTACACAGAGCTTCATAATGATTTGAATGGTTGATTTACTGTAATTCAACTAGCAACCTCTTGAATACTCTATTAATAACCTCTTTAAGTAAAGCTCTAGCTATCTGTAAGTAAGTAAGTAAGTAAGTAAATTTATTCAGGTATACACAAATACAGTTACATAGAATTATCATACATAGCAGCATATGTGTAGAGAACCTAGGATAACCCAAAAAAGTCAGACAGAGTGACTTATTTCCATTGGGGTCCTTTTACCTTATTATTATAATATAAAGGTTATAATATTTTCTTATTATTCTATAATGAAGATAACATCTTATTATCATACTAAAAAGACTATCTACTACACGAGGGTCATTAAAACTATCTACAATACGAGGGTCATTAAGACTATCTACTACCCGAGGGTCATTACGACTATCTACAATACGAGGGTCATTACTAGGGATAAGGTAAAATTTACACGTATTTTAGCTAAAAAATAGAAAATCATTCCCCTCCCTTTCTGTTGCTTCATTCATCAGACACTTTTTGGCAGTCTTCTTGAACTGGTTCAAGCTATGACTGGCCTTGACATTTGTGGGTAGTCTGTTCCATTCCTTTATTGCTGTACAATAAAAGGTGTTTGAAGCCTGGCCACTGACTGTGGGTACTACAAAGTTGTGCTCTCTCCCCCTAGTACTATAATTGCTTTGGTTCCCAACCTTGACAAAATTGACAGCAAGATATTCTGGACACTGTTCGTGAGCAATTTTATAAACATGATTTAGCTTCAGTTGTTTTACTCTGTCTTCAACATTCAGCATATCCAACTGCTGTAATTCATCCTGGCCTACATGTTCTCTTGGTCCCAGCCCCAGGATGAATCTTACGATTTTGTTCTGGGTGATTTGCAGTCTATCTTTCAGTTTTTTTGTCAAGGCAGAGTACCAAGAAGAGCAAGCGTAATCCATATGGCATTGTATTTCTATTTCTAACTGTACTTTTATATCAGGACAGCTTACCGGAGTACGCTCCTGGAGTTTGTTTTATATTTATTGTTTGTGTTTATAAGGGCGCCTACAACCCCATCCGTTTACAGTCTGCTTTATTGTCCACCCAATCCGTTTGAAACCGGCCAAGGGTTCGACCAGTCGAGGGTTCGGTCCAGTCGAGGGTTCGGAGCCAGTCTGATCTGATCAGTGGGTCACTTATTTAGAACATACTGGTCGTTGATTTGGGCTAACACATGAAGGATCTACTGGAAAATTCTACCCGAGTAATATGTTATTTGATTGATACAAAAGTATAACTTGCGTGTTGAAGAAACCGGTGACTGCTGGCAACTCCTACAGTGACGAACGGTCGAGCCTCAACCCTTGTTTATCAAGCGCTGTATCTAGCTTTTCTAGTTTTTCTTTTTGGCCTCCACCACAATAAATGCTATATTATCACTATAGTTGACTGGTGGAAATTTTGGAAGAGGGACGCTTTTTCTGTAGTAATAATTGCTTCTCGTTGTGTATATTGCGACCGCTGGTAACTACAGGTTACATGAAATTCACAGTAACGTCTGGTATTTCAAGAAAAAGAAACTAATGAAAGTCACTCCACTCCACTAAGTACCATTATAATACTGGTTAGTTGCTACTACAGCACTGTATTCTGCTATTCACTGGTATCACTAGATTATATGCAAGTACACTAGCAGGCCAGGAAGATTATTAAAAACAGCTGACCTGTGGTAAGTTTCTGGCGACTTCTGGCACCTGCCTCTATAGGCTTATCACTTCATTTACAAATTCACCTGTTTTCAAATGATACCTTAGCCTTTATCATCTATATACTAGGGAGCCACTGTAGTATACACTATAACACTATGTATACACAATGCTATCAGGGAGACTTTCTTTCCTC
>NW_027197944.1:0-52080 GCF_038502225.1 Cherax quadricarinatus
GATTTAGTTAAGCCACCTTGTGCATGGTGAGAAGTGCGTGGCAGTGAGAGTGCACAGGGCCAGCTTGTTCCTCTGCCCACCACCACCACCTGCCACTATTCACTCATCTACCTGTGGCTGTTTGCACCCTTGTACCGGGTCCTAGTACTTTTGGCTCACATAATTGGTCAAGAGATTGTAGCTGAGCGCCAACAATAAAGCCAGTTATGTGAGTTCACCTAGAAAGCGCATTTCTTCTGACGCACAGGACAAGCTTCACCTCATCACTCGTCACCATCACCGTCTACCACTCCAGACTTCAGTGATAATTTTTTGTTTAGAGACATTTTCTTGCATTTAAAGACATTTGCGTGTGTGAGACATTTATAGTGAATTTCTTGTGTACTCTAAGTCTTGTGTTTTCAGTGTAGACTCAGTGTTTCTTTGACTCATTATTTTGCAATATTTTTCCGTGTTATCACTCATCTCATATATTTTTTTTTATCTGTGTTTTATTTTTTTGCTACTCTCTGTCTGTAGTAAGTATTATTGTGTAGTGTACCAGTCAGTCACTCCGTGTGAAGTAATTCATTCATTTTTTTTTTGTATTCTTTCAGCATTGTATTCTCCAGTATTTGTCGTATACCAAATTATCCATTTATTTCTATGTGTATCTTTTTTTTGTACACCAGCAGTGTCTCATTCCCTGATCTTTTCGCAGACTTGTGTACCATTATTTTTGCCAGCAATTTTTGTCGTATCAGTCACAGCAAGATTTTGTTGTAAGAATATTCTAAAAAAATTGAATAAGTGAATATGTTGTGTGTGCCCTGCCACTTGTAAGTGTTGTGTGCCCCGCCACTTGTAAGTGTTGTGTGGCCCGCCACTTGTAAGTGTTGTGTGCCCCGCCACTTGTAAGTGTTGTGTGCCCCGCCACTTGTAAGTGTTGTGTGCCCCGCCACTTGTAAGTGTTGTGTGCCCCGCCACTTGTAAGTGTTGTGTGCCCCGCCACTTGTAAGTGTTGTGTGCCCCGCCACTTGTAAGTGTTGTGTGCCCCGCCACTTGTAAGTGTTGTGTGCCCTGCCACTTGTAAGTGTTGTGTGCCCCACCACTTGTAAGTGTTGTGTGCCCCGCCACTTGTAAGTGTTGTGTGCCCAACCACTTGTAAGTGTTGTGTGCCCTGCCACTTGTAAGTGTTGTGTGCCCTGCCACTTGTAAGTGTTGTGTGCCCTGCCACTTGTAAGTGTTGTGTGCCCCGCCACTTGTAAGTGTTGTGTGCCCCGCCACTTGTAAGTGTTGTGTGCCCCGCCACTTGTAAGTGTTACACTTCCAGTTTTGTTTCTTGTTTTATTTTTATTCATATTTTTCATATTTCTTTGAACAAATTCACTCTTAGTGTAATTTTAATTTCTTTTTAACGTAAAGTGTTTTCTTTACTCTGTTTGAGTAAATTGTTTTGTCTAATTTACAATTAAGAGTTAAAGTGTTCAATCAGTCTTTCTTCATATTTTTATTTTTTTTATTATTTAACCTACATTTTCCCAGTGTAACTTTATTACTGCAGTGATTATTTCTGCACCTTATTTTGTTGCACTTGTTCTGCAGTGAATTATTTTGTTGCACTTGTTGTGCAGTGAATTATTTTGTTGCACTTGTTGTGCAGTGAATTATTTTGTTGCACTTGTTCTGCAGTGAATTATTTTGTTGTACTTGTTCTGCAGTGAATTATTTTGTTGCACTTGTTCTGCAGTGAATTATTTTGTTGCACTTGTTGTGCAGTGAATTATTTTGTTGCACTTGTTGTGCAGTGAATTATTTTGTTGCACTTGTTGTGCAGTGAATTATTTTGTTGCACTTGTTGTGCAGTGAATTATTTTGTTGCACTTGTTGTGCAGTGAATTATTTTGTTGCACTTGTTCTGCAGTGAATTATTTTGTTGCACTTGTTCTGCAGTGAATTATTTTGTTGCACTTGTTCTGCAGTGAATTATTTTGTTGCACTTGTTGTGCAGTGAATTATTTTGTTGCACTTGTTCTGCAGTGAATTATTTTGTTGCACTTGTTCTGCAGTGAATTATTTTGTTGCACTTGTTCTGCAGTGAATTATTTTGTTGCACTTGTTCTGCAGTGAATTATTTTGTTGCACTTGTTCTGCAGTGAATTATTTTGTTGCACTTGTTCTGCAGTGAATTATTTTGTTGCACTTGTTATGCAGTGAATTATTTTGTTGCACTTGTTCTGCAGTGAATTATTTTGTTGCACTTGTTCTGCAGTGAATTATTTTGTTGCACTTGTTCTGCAGTGAATTATTTTGTTGCACTTGTTGTGCAGTGAATTATTTTGTTGCACTTGTTGTGCAGTGAATTATTTTGTTGCACTTGTTGTGCAGTGAATTATTTTGTTGCACTTGTTCTGCAGTGAATTATTTTGTTGCACTTGTTCTGCAGTGAATTATTTTGTTGCACTTGTTGTGCAGTGAATTATTTTGTTGCACTTGTTCTGCAGTGAATTATTTTGTTGCACTTGTTCTGCAGTGAATTATTTTGTTGCACTTGTTCTGCAGTGAATTATTTTGTTGCACTTGTTCTGCAGTGAATTATTTTGTTGCACTTGTTCTGCAGTGAATTATTTTGTTGCACTTGTTCTGCAGTGAATTATTTTGTTGCACTTGTTCTGCAGTGAATTATTTTGTTGCACTTGTTCTGCAGTGAATTATTTTGTTGCACTTGTTCTGCAGTGAATTATTTTGTTGCACTTGTTCTGCAGTGAATTATTTTGTTGCACTTGTTCTGCAGTGAATTATTTTGTTGCACTTGTTGTGCAGTGAATTATTTTGTTGCACTTGTTCTGCAGTGAATTATTTTGTTGCACTTGTTCTGCAGTGAATTATTTTGTTGCACTTGTTCTGCAGTGAATTATTTTGTTGCACTTGTTGTGCAGTGAATTATTTTGTTGCACTTGTTGTGCAGTGAATTATTTTGTTGCACTTGTTGTGCAGTGAATTATTTTGTTGCACTTGTTCTGCAGTGAATTATTTTGTTGCACTTGTTCTGCAGTGAATTATTTTGTTGCACTTGTTCTGCAGTGAATTATTTTGTTGCACTTGTTCTGCAGTGAATTATTTTGTTGCATTTGTTCTGCAGTGAATTATTTTGTTGCACTTGTTCCGCAGTGAATTATTTTGTTGCACTTGTTCTGCAGTGAATTATTTTGTTGCACTTGTTCTGCAGTGAATTATTTTGTTGCACTTGTTCTGCAGTGAATTATTTTGTTGCACTTGTTCTGCAGTGAATTATTTTGTTGCACTTGTTCTGCAGTGAATTATTTTTTTGCACTTGTTCTGCAGTGAATTATTTTGTTGCACTTGTTCTGCAGTGAATTATTTTGTTGCACTTGTTCTGCAGTGAATTATTTTGTTGCACTTGTTCTGCAGTGAATTATTTTTCTTTTATTGATATTTTTATACATTATTATTCTCAGTTCATTATTGTTTGAGTCTTGTTTTTCATTTTATTATTTTTCCTTATGTTGTTTTTGCATTATATTTTAATTTTGTTTATGCATTCTTAGAAAATATTTAAATTTCCCAGTTATCTCTCGTTGCAAACAATTTAGTGATTTTATTTTATACTTTTTATGTTGAATTACAATTTTATTAGTTAATTTCTTTATTAGCAAGAGTACAGACAGCTCATTTTGCATTTAATTCAGCCTCCAGTAATATTTTTACTTGTAAATTTCAATGTAATTTTTTATCTTGCCCAGTTGACTTGTCCTTCCTCTTGCAGTGTATCTTAGACATTTTTTATTACTTCTGCAGAATTAGTTGCATCTCTTTTATTTCAATTTTAGCATTTTGTATCATTTTTATTGTTCATTATTTTTGCCTTATTTGTTCTTGTGCAACTTCTTTGCCATTATGTCTCACATACCGCCAAGTGATACTTTAGTGAATGGCGACACTCAGACCTCTCAGGCTACTGCTGCTCCTGTCATCAGTCCTCACAGTTCCTTACCGACTGACAGACCGACCCAGACACTGAGACACTATAGTTTTACTCGTGATTCCCTTGATGCGTTACCTTTATTCAATGGTCATGTACATAGTCTTGAAGCATGGTTTACTGCCATTCGTTCTCGTGTTAATGCTCTAGTTGAAGGTCCTCCTTCTGAGGAAAGTCTTATCAGACTTGGGAAAGAAGCTCTTCATCGATCCCCTGCTGCTGTTCATGTTGTTGATCTCCTTGATATGCGAGACTTCAGGAATCTTACTAAGTGGTCACAATATGAGGAACTGATTCGTTCTTTCCTTGTACCAGTAAAATCAGCTGATCCATATGTCGTTCTTAGGGAACTAGTGAATGCTACACCCATGACTAATGAATCGTTGAGTGCATTTGCTGTTAGATTAGACAAACTTTTATCATCATTTATCAATGCTGTCCAGTCCTCAGCTTTTGTCCCTGACGAGGATAAAGCATCCACAGCGTCGTTTGCTAAAATAGCGGCTTTTGGAGCAATTAAAGAACTAATGCCGTCTGCTTCCGTGTGTGCTTATGAGGCTAATCCTCCAACTGTGACGATGGAACCCCTTACAGCCCTAAATCATGTACGTTCCTTGTGCCCCCAGGGTACTTTCCCATGTATCAAAAGTAATTTCACACCTATGCCTCAGTCTGCACCACCTCTTGTTTGCGCCACAGCGACAAATCGTGGTCGTCAACCATCTCAGGGATCACCAAGGACCAGTGTACAGAGTCATTATAAACCTCGTAGTATTCATAGTACATTCAGTAACCATAGTCGGCGGACTTGTTACAACTGTGGTTTCCGTGGCCATATTGCAATTAATTGTCCTGATAGTCACCCTAAGAGGCGTCGTACTGATGATGAGTACCAGTCAGATCTTCCATACTGTACTTATCATAGAATACATGGACATGACACATCTGAGTGAAATGCTCTTTACAACCTTCAGTACTCTAGGTCTTTCCGTGGCCGTTCCAACCGCAGAACCCGTAGAGGAAACAGACGTCGTGGTTCTCAAACTAACCAGAACCAGGCTCATTCTTCCAATTCGGGGGAATTCGAGCGCCCCAGTCAAACCGTCCCATGGTGACAGTAGGTGATAATGAGTACACCATCCCCGTTCACAATTCCTTTGAAGCCTTAAGCAGTCTCGAGAATGACAATCCTGCTGATGATGTTGCTTCACATGTCTCTGACATAGATGATTTTGGGGATGAAGTGGAACAAATCTTTGCTGATGACAATCCACCTTTAAGGTTTGCACATAACTTACAATGCAACAATAGGTCCTATAGTGCAAGCATTTGTTCATAATGCGCCCGTTCATTTGTTCATGGACTCTGGTGCGCAAGTCAATATTATCAGGTCTAGTTTGTTTAGGGATAAGCAGTTACGACATGTCCTTCTCGTAGAACCGACTCATGTGTCCTCCCTTAGTGGAGTAGCTGGTTCTCACCTGCGTGTCCGAGGTCGGACTTCCCTAACTTTTTCTATCCAAGGTAGAGACTTCACTGCTTCCTTCCTTGTTGTCGACCAGATTACTTTCCCTGGTGACCTTCTACTAGAATTTGCTTCCATGCGAGACTTACGCATTGTGCTCGACCCTTATCGATGGCATGCCCAAATTGATGACTTGATCGTACCATTTTGGGGTTACCAGCTTGGATCTGAGATCTGCCATACAGCCGCAGAGTACGACATTCGAATTAAGTCCTTACAGGCCAGTGCATTTTCCAGTAGCGTACCCAAGCGGTCAGGCACTGATGATCCTGTCATTCCTGTCTGTGTTCCTGCAACTTCAGACTTGTAAGATAGTGTCCAGTTACCTCAAGTGTCCGAGGGCGCTCTGACTACCTTAGTGCTGAGCCTATCCCTGCAATGTCTGCTAGTTCAAGTAGTAGTTTCTCCACAGGGGACGCCTTGTCGGAAAACAATTACTTGCAACTAGTAATGCCATCTCTTGTTGATGTCACATGCCGTCTGCAGAAAGACGTTTCTGTCGCGGCTAGTGCCCTCACTAGAGTGTCTGTTGTTGTTCCTAGTGTTCCAGATGGTGATAACGTCCTAGTTGACAGTGATTCTTGCAAAGTAAAAGGTCTATTTGTTGAATCATCTTTACATGTTGTAAGAGATAGTAAGATCCATTTCTTCCTAGCTAACACTTCTGGTCACAGTGTTCGTCTCAGAGCAAATACCAATCTTGTTGACCTTGTTCACTATCCTTACCCTGTTCAGGTAGAGGATGAGTTGTCACCTGACCAGTGGGTCGGTGCTATTTCTACCGGGGAGACCTCATCCACTTCACTGGATCAGTCTGTTCCACCAGTTGAGGAGAAAGACTTAGCTCCCACTGACTTCCCAGATGAAGTCAAGCGTTTGTTGACTCTGTTGAACAAACGTCGTAAAGCCATTGCCTTACCAGGTGAGAAGATGGGTATAACGAACTTACCTGCATACAGAATGCCTCATTCACAAGTTGCTGTCACAGAAGAATTGATCAATCAAATGCTTGATGATGGAGTTATTGCACCTAGCAATTCACCTTGGAATGCGCCCTTGATCCTAGTACCTAAGAAGGATGGTACTTGGCGCCCAGTGATTGACTTTAGGAAGTTAAATGTGAAAACTATTCCAGATCGCTTCCCACTTCCTGTACTGGGTGATCTTTTACGTAACATCGGAGATAACAAAGTCTTTTCAACCCTGGACTTGTTACAAGGGTTTTGGCAAGTCCCTCTTCACGAGGACAGCCAAGAGCTAACTGCATTCTCCACTCCTACAGGTCATTATCACTTCCTCCGTATGGCGTTTGGAATATGATCCTCCCCTATCACGTTCTCAAGGCTCATGACTAATATCTTTAGAGGTCTCATAGGTAATGCACTTATGGTGTACTTAGATGACGTAATCGTCATATCTAAAGACGTGGATACACACTTGAAAAGACTTGATATAGTACTTGGTAAGCTTGAAGAAGCCAACAACTGAGCAAGAAGCTTTAGCAATAGTATGGTCTTTAAAGCACTTCCGAGACATTATTTATCAGTACTCTTCATGTCTTGACAGACCACGCTCCACTGATACCTTTATTCCAGAACAAACAACCTACTGGAAGGTTAGCCAGATGGACCTTGACTATCCAAGAGTTCAATCCCACCTTTGAACACTTACCTGGCAAGTCAAATGTAGTCGCAGATGCCTTATCGCGACATGTTAGTATAGTAACTGCAGACCCTCCATTTAGTGCTGAGGATGTAAAGAATGCTCAACGAACAGATCCCATGTGGTCTGGTGTGATTCGATTCCTGCTCCAGGAAGATCTTATTCTGACTGTGAAGCCACCAGCACCCATCAGTGACTTTGTCATGAACCAAGAATTACTGAATCGAACAGCCGAGTTGGGTACTCCTAGCAGAAGAGTTTACCAGTTAGTAATTCCACAGTCACTAGTGAATGTAGCCTTACAGCTAGTTCACGATGTACCAGGTGTTGCGCACCCTGGTATGGATCGTTCAGTAAAACAAGCCAGATTGAAATACTTTTGGCCTCGTATGGCAGCTGATATTTCTGAGTATGTTAAGAAATGTAGTGTCTGCATGCAACATAAAGGTAATGCTAATGGTCCTAATCCAATCCAAGTGTATCCAACCACTAGCGAGCCATGGGAAAGAGTTGCGCTAGATTTGTTAACTAATTTCCAATGTTCCCTCCAGGGCAACAAACATCTATGTGTTATGGTAGACCATTTCACCAGATATTGTGAGTTAGTTCCTATTGCAGATAAGACTGCCGAGACAGTAGCTAAAGCGTTTAAAGAACGCATTATCTGCAGGCATACCACCCCTAAGTCCCTAGTAACAGATAATGGAGGTGAATTCTGTAATGAGATTCTTGAAAATTTGTGCACCTTGTACAAGATCTCTAAATCCACCATTGTTCCTCATCATCCTGCCAGCAATGGGTTAGCGGAACGTACCAATAAGAAAGTACTTGATGTCTTGAGAGCCACTATCAATCCCAACAGTGAAACTTGGGATGAAGTTATACCTGATGTCCAGTGTGCTATAAATTCTGCTTACAATGTTTCTATAGGTGACACTCCACATTATGCATTGTATGGTGTAGATAAACGTTTGCCTAATGAGTTGTTATATTCTAATCCAAAACCAAATTACAACCCTGATGATTTCATAGCAACTCGTACCAGTTTTGCTCAAAGTGTCTTTAGAAGAATCCGTGAAACACTTCATAAATCAACAACAGAATTTACAAGAGTCGCAAACACTCGAGCAAAGCCATCCAAATTCAAAGTAGGTTCGAGAGTTATGCTGACTAACTTTAACAAAACGTCTGCAATGCCTAAGCTTGATCAAAAGTTTGTTGGTCCTTATCGAGTAGCTGAACATATCTCTGGTAAAAAGTATAAGGTTAGAGAAATTAGTACTGGTCAGTATAAAGAATCACATTTAGATCAAATGAAGTTAGTATGTGATGATAATGATGTTCCAACCCAGACTAATGTGACAGACTCTGACAATCCTCCTGATACCGTACTCTCTTCCTCTGATACTCAGTCAGACGATCAACCTGAATGTTGTTATTCCCTACGTACACGACAGGTATTGAGAAATCCTCAAGTATCATTTGTTACTACCAATTCAGATTTGCCTCAAATACAGCATGAGTTAGCCAGTGCAACAGAGTTTGATCCTCCCAGAGATGACACCCATTCTGCATATATCAATCTCACCCTAGCAGAGTTGGGGTTAAATGTAAATAACCTGTATAGATGAATAATTACAGTATCAACTTATCAGTGTTCAAGAATTTTTTTTTTTTGTGTTCACGTTCTCTCCGAATTCTGAGAGTTAACAGTCTAGATTTGAGTGCACCGAATCTGCCTTTCTGTTAAACACTCTTTCTTTGTATATATTCCTTCCTCAGAATCCGTAGATCACATGAATACAGATCGATCGATCAAATTTTTTTTTTTAACTTCTATTGTGTAATCTCAACGTTGAGTTTCAGTCGATGAGTTGTGCTATATTATACCTTGTATTGTATTACAGTTTTATTACAGTTTCAGTTACGTAAGCTTCCATTCCAATGTTTTACTTATGTATGTTATAATGTTCAATTGTTGTGTACTTTGACACTGTATAGAATCAGCCCAAGCCGTACACCTGCTGTCTCTAGTTTGTACTAGTTGTATGTCGGAACGACATAAGTTAGCATCGCCGAGCTCTCAGTAGTAGTACCAGTTCCTAGTAACCAGTTACCAGTAACCAGTGTACCAGTAGATGACTCACTACCAACCGTCTCTGCGTGAATCACTGACTGTATTCTTATTGCTGCTGACCATAGCAGGATTTCAAACACCCCCTCACCCATAGGCACTCATGGGTCAGTCAAGATAGAGAGCAGAGAGAGGCAGGTCGGCTGTAGGTGCTTTCCATACTTCCCGTTACATATTGTACGTACTACCAGCCTACGTGAGTATTCTTACCCTATACACGTATCGAAAACCCACATGACAGAAGCTCACTGAAACATTGGCAAGACGGAAAGAAGCTCACTGAAACATTGGTAAGACGGGAAGAAGCTCACTGAAACATTGGTACGACGGGAAGAAGCTCACTGAAAGATTGGTAAGATGGTAAGAAGCTCATTGAAACATTGGGAAGACTGGAAGAAGCTCACTGAAACATTGGTAAGACGGGAAAAAACTCACTGAAACATTGGTGAGACGGAAAGAAGCTCACTGAAACATTGGTAAGACGGGAAGAAGCTCACTGAAACATTGGTAAAGAGGGAAGAAACTCACTGAAACATTGGTGAGACAGAAAGAAGCTCACTGAAACATTGGTAAGACGGGAAGAAGCTCACTGAAACAATTGGTAAGATGGGAGGAAGCTCACTGAAACATTGGTAAGACAGGAAGAAGCTCACTGAAACATTGGAAAGACGGGAAGAAGCTCTCCCTAAACATTGGTAAGACGGAAGGAAGCTAACTTAAGCATTAGTAAGAAGGGAAGAAGCTAACAGAAACATTGGTAAGACGGGAAGAAGCTCACTGAAACATTGGTAAGACAGGAAGAAGCTGACTGAAACATTGGTAAGACGCGAAGAAGCTCACTGAAACATTGGTAAGATGGGAAGAAGCTCACTGAAACATTGGTAAGACGGGAGGAAACTCACTGAAACATTGGTAAGACGGGAAGAAGCTCACCCTAAACATTGGTAAGACGGAAAGAAGCTCACTGAAACATTGGTAAGACGGGAAGAAGAAAACTGAAACAATGGTAAGACGGGAAGAAGCTCACTGAAACATTGGTAAGACGGGAAGAAGCTCACTGAAACATTGGTAAGACGGGAAGAAGCTCACTGAAACATTGGTAAGACGGGAAGAAGCTCACTGAAACATTGGTAAGACGGGAAGAAGCTCACTGAAACATTGGTAAGACGGGAAGAAGCTCACTGAAACATTGGTAAGACGGGAAGAAGCTCACTGAAACATTGGTAAGACGGGAAGAAGCTCACTGAAACATTGGTAAGACGGGAAGAAGCTCACTGAAACAATGGTAAGACGGGAAGAAGCTCACTGAAAAATTGGTAAGACGGGAAGAAGCTCACTGAAACATTGGTAAGACGGGAAGAAGCTCACCGAAACATTGGTAAGAGGGGAAGAAGCTCACTGAAATATTGGAAAGACGGGAAGAAGCTCACTGAAACATTGGTAAGACGGGAAGAAGCTCACTGAGACAATGGTAAGACGGAAAGAAGATAACTGAGGCATTGGTAAGACGGGAAGAAGCTCACTGAGACATTGGTAAGACGGGAAGAAGCTAACTGAGACATTGGTAAGACTGGAAGAAGCTCACTGAAACATTGGTAAGACGGGAAGAAGCTCATTGAGACATTGGTAAGATGGGAAGAAGCTAACTGAGACATTTGTAAGACGGGAAGAAGCTCACTGAGACATTGGTAAGACGGGAAGAAGCTCACTGAGGCATTGGTAAGACGGGATGAAGCTCACTGAAACATTGGTAAGACAGGAAGAAGCTCACTGAAACATTAGCAAGACGGAAAGAAGCTAACGGAAACATTGGTAAGACGGGAAGAAGCTCACTGAAACATTGGTAAGACGGGATGAAGCTCACTGAAACATTGGCAAGACGGGATGAAGCTCACTGAAACATTGGTAAGACAGGAAGAAGCTCACTGAAACATTGGTAAGACGGGAAGAAGCTCACTGAAACATTGGTAAGACGGGAAGAAGCTCACTGAAACATTGGTAAGACGGGAGGAAACTGACTGTAACATTGGTATGACGGGAAGAAGCTCACTGAAACATTGGAAAGACGGGAAGAAGCTCACCCTAAACATTGGAAAGACGGGAAGACGCTCACTGAAACATTGGTAAGACGGGAAGAAGCTAACTGAAACATTGGTAAGACGGGAAGAAGCTCACTGAAACATTGGTAAGACGGGAAGAAGCTCACTGAAACATTGGTAAGACGGGAAGAAGCTCACTGAAACATTGGTAAGACGGGAAGAAGCTCACTGAAACATTGGTAAGACGGGAAGAAGCTCACTGAAACATTGGTAAGACGGGAAGAAGCTCACTGAAACATTGGTAAGACGGGAAGAAGCTCACTGAAACATTGGTAAGACGGGAAGAAGCTCACTGAAACATTGGTAAGACGGGAAGAAGCTCACTGAAACATTGGAAAGACGGGAAGAAGCTGACTGTGTTACGAGTATGGCCATACCCGTTTTATTTTATAATAGAATATGCTCCTTTATTTTATAATATATATGCTAATGTTAATATTATGATTTGTTAGCAGTTGTTAATATTGTCATGTAGTGGGAAACGACTAGTGTAAGTGCCGGTTAGCATTTCAGGAAATGCCAGGTCTGTAGGACTTTTTTCGTCAGTGCCAAACGAGGGAAAGATTTGAGCCTTTAAACATGGCTGACCGGCATTCAAACAGCAGCTACTGCCTGACGTACAACTAGCGAAGTGAAATTCTCATCTTTACTGACGTTCATCTGTTGACAGTAGCATCATATCTGTGCCACCATCATATCACCTGTACCAGTGCTAACGAGAGGGAAACACAGGAGACATCGTCAAATCAACAGTACAAAACCCCAAGGTATAGGACGGTTATCCCTCAGTGCCAGTCGTGGGAAAGAAGTGAATAGTTAAACAGTCAAGGTTAATATTTTAGTAGCTGACCTATATTCAGCTGACCAGTGTACAGTGAGAGAATCATAGCAGAAAAAGCCAAATATATCTATAAACTCAAGGAAAGTCAGGTGGTGTTACTCCCCTCAGTGTTTTAAAAATGGCTGAGTCAGCAAAACAGGTTAGGAGACAACAACACCACACAACCCCCGATAAATGGAATTGAGGGGGATTTGGAAGGATAAAACCATTGATTAAACCTTTCTGGTCTACCAGAATGGAAAGGAGTTAGAAGTTAATTGGTGAAGCCAGACTGTGAAGTGAGGTGGGTAGGGGAGGGTGAATAAGGGGTTAAATGTAAGGGTGTTGTGAAGTTAAGGGAAAAGTGAGCAGTGAAGAGGGTTTTGAAGAGGAAATTTTACTAGTAATTCAGTGTAATTAAAGCAGATACTAAGTGTACTAGGGACTGGAAAAGAGAAATAAATATTGTATATGAGTAAAAGAGCGAAGAGCGAAAATGGCAGGCATTAGAGGGGTACAGGCTGCCATAATTATATTTATATTTCTTCTTCAATTCCATGAAGAAAGAAATCAGTCATGGGGGTTGGAAAAGGTGAATGGAGTAACAGCGCCCTGGACAGTAAAAGCCCAACAGTTGCCATCCTACCAAAAAAGTAAACCTCACTATCGCCGCAAGGTATGGCAACACTGCATACCCAAACAAAAACAATGGCACACAGCTCTTATTGTAGCGCTCTTAAGTGGTGATATCCAAATTAATCCAGGACCTCAAACTATTGTGCAGAGGCAAAACAGACAGATAAATGACGGCAATAATGACGGTCTAGTAGCTAGGGATGATAACCTTAACTCCATATGTAATGCATACATAGGTAAATGTGAGACAATACAGCCATTATTATCTCAAACACTACCAAACAGATGCATACACTGTACTAAAGTACGCATGAAAAACAGAAAAGGCACCTTATGTAAAATGTGTAAGGGGTGGGTGCATGATGGATGTATGTACAATTATAGCAACGGTGCCAGAATTCATTTTGTGTGTAACAAATGCACTTTGGCACAGTTACCCTTTAGAAGTGATGACATTGATTTACCTAATTTTAATACAAATGACCCATTGCCATATATTGATGATTATGATTGTTTTATGAAAACAGGCCTTCACTTTATTCATGTCAATGCAAGATCACTTCTTCCTAAATTGGCAGAGATTAGGATTCTAGCTAACAAAATTAGGGCGGCAGTTATAACCATCTCTGAATCTTGGTTGGATGATACGGTGACTGACGACGAGGTCAAAATAGAAGGTTACAATATAAAACGCTTAGATAGGAACAGAAAGGGCGGTGGAGTATGTGCCTACATTAGAAATGACTTAGCTTACAACCCAAGACCTGATTTAAATAACAATAAACTGGAGATTCTATGGTTTGAAGTGCTGCTTCCCAAGACCAAACCCATCTTAGTAGGAACTAGTTACCGCCCTCCTACCCAGGACCAGTTCTTAGAAGACTTTTCCAGAGTCTTGTCCGGAGTTGAAAGCAATTGCGAAACAATAATACTGGGCGACTTCAATATCTGTTTTCAGCAACAAAATAACGGGCTATGCAAAAGGTATAAGCAAATTCTAGGATTAAATAGCTACACCCAACTAATTAATAAACCAACCCGGATCACACAGTTCTCAGCCACCCTAATTGACCACATACTTTGCAACCGCGCTGAGAACATTAGTCAGTCAGGCGTCATTACCACAGGTCTTAGTGATCATTTCATCATTTACTGCACCAGGAAAATCACTAGGGATAGGATAGGCCTACACAGGACAATAAAAATGAGGTCAACTAGAAACTACAGTAAAGAAACACTGGTAAATAGGCTACACAATTGTGACTGGACAGAGATAACAAGTTGCACGGACGTAAACGATGCCTGGGAAAAATTCAAAACAATGTTCACTACCATTCTTAATAATATTGCACCAGTTAAAGAGGTTAGGATTAAACGAAGAACTGAACCCTGGATGACTACTGAGATATTAGATAATATGAAATTCAGAGACCAGCTGCTAAAAAGATTTAAAGCAAACAGACAGGATATTGCAGCACTAAATGAATTCCAAAGGGTGAGGAACAGAGTACAGAGGCTTATAAAAGGAGCAAAGGCAAAGCACTATTCCTCAAAAATTGAAGAATATAAGCATAACCCCAGAAAGCTCTGGCAACAACTAAAACAGTTGGGGTATAGCCATAAGCCAGTAGATAGGTCTAACATAGTACTCACTATCGATAATGAGGTATGCCACGAAACATCTAAGGTGGCAAATTGCTTTAATTCCTACTACACATCTGTTGCATCAACACTAGTAAGTAAACTACCAGCTGCATCAAATACCTTTAACACAGACTCTGATAAGTTTCAAACATACTATACCAATAAAGGGGTAACCCCAAACAGTTGTCAACTAGTAAGTGTATCTCATGACTTCATTCAAAAAGAACTAAGCAGGTTAAACCCAACTAAGAGCACAGGCCCTGATAACATCCCGTCTAAGTTCCTAAAAGATGGTGCTTTTGAACTGTCAATCCCTATTGCTCACATAATAAATCTATCAATCACCACTAATACCGTACCGGAGGGGTTCAAGGAGGCCAGAGTTACTCCTATCTTCAAGAAAAATAATAGGTCTGATGTAAGCAACTATAGACCTGTTAGTATACTCAGTATAATATCTAAAATTCTGGAGAGGGCGGTGTATTCTCAAGTAGTTAAGTACCTTAATGACAACAGCATTCTCCATAGCTATCAATCGGGCTTTAGAAGATCATACTCAACCGATACCTCCCTTATTAATCTGATGGATTACCTGAGAACTGAAATGTCAAAAGGGAACCTCATAGGTATGGTAACCTTAGACCTGCAAAAGGCCTTCGATACTGTCAACCACAATATATTATGTAATAAACTCCAAGCTATCGGTATAGGTTCTGTAGACTGGTTTAAGTCCTACCTTAGCAACAGGAGACAAATAGTCAAATTCAACAAAACGGAATCAGAACCCCTGCCGATAACATGTGGAGTTCCCCAAGGTAGTATTCTGGGTCCCTTACTATTCTTATGTTATGTCAATGATATGCCTATCAGTGTCAAGTGCAAACTCCTACTGTATGCAGATGACAGTGCTCTGTTAGTGACAGGTAAAGACCCACAAGATATTGCTAATGTTTTAACACTGGAACTGGAGTCCTGCAGCAAATGGTTAGTAGACAACAAACTATCATTACACCTAGGGAAAACTGAAGCCATTCTCTTTGGAACGAAACATAAACTGAGAAGGGTAAATAATTTTAATGTTCAGTGTAATGGGGAGTCCATCACTTTGGTTTCATCAGTTAAATATCTGGGAATCCCCTTTGACCCATGCATGTCAGGAGAATTGATAGGGAACAGTGTAGTAAAGAAAGCGAATGCTAGGCTGAAATTCCTGTATAGACAAGCACAGTGTCTACCTACTGAGGCTCGCAGGACCCTATGTCTAGCCCTTATACAATGCCATATGGATTACGCTTGCTCTTCTTGGTACTCTGCCTTGACAAAAAAACTGAAAGATAGACTGCAAATCACCCAGAACAAAATCGTAAGATTCATCCTGGGGCTGGGACCAAGAGAACATGTAGGCCAGGATGAATTACAGCAGTTGGATATGCTGAATGTTGAAGACAGAGTAAAACAACTGAAGCTAAATCATGTTTATAAAATTGCTCACGAACAGTGTCCAGAATATCTTGCTGTCAATTTTGTCAAGGTTGGGAACCAAAGCAATCATAGTACTAGGGGGAGAGAGCACAACTTTGTAGTACCCACAGTCAGTGGCCAGGCTTCAAACACCTTTTATTGTACAGCAATAAAGGAATGGAACAGACTACCCACAAATGTCAAGGCCAGTCATAGCTTGAACCAGTTCAAGAAGATTGCCAAAAAGTGTCTGATGAATGAAGCAACAGAAAGGGAGGGGAATGATTTTCTATTTTTTAACTAAAATACGTGTAAATTTTACCTTATCCCTAGTAATGACCCTCGTATTGTAGATAGTCGTAATGACCCTCGGGTAGTAGATAGTCTTAATGACCCTCGTATTGTAGATAGTCTTAATGACCCTCGTGTAGTAGATAGTCTTTTTAGTATGATAATAAGATGTTATCTTCATTGTAGAATAATAAGAAAATATTGTAACCTTTATATTATAATAATAAGGTAAAAGGACCCCAGTGGAAATAAGTCACTCTGTCTGACTTTTTTGGGTTATCCCAGGTTATCCCATGTTATCCTAGGTTCTCTACACATATGCTGCTATGTATGATAATTCTATGTAACTGTATTGTGTATACCTGAATAAATTTACTTACTTACTTACTTACTTACTTACTTACTTACTTAAGTCTCCCTCAGTCACGTGACCAACGTGACGTCGGCTTACCACTCAGTGGTACCGGCAGTAGGTTCACAGCACCTGCTCAGAGTAGGTTCACCACCCTTGCTCAGAGTAGGTTCACCACCCTTGCTCAGAGTAGGTTCACCATCCTTGCTCTGAGTAGGTTCACTACCCTTGCTCAGAGTAGGTTCACCACCCTTGCTCAGAGTAGGTTCACCACCCTTGCTCAGAGTAGGTTCACCACCCTTGCTCAGAGTAGGTTCACCACCCTTGCTCTGAGTAGCTTTACAGCACTCGCTGAGAGCAGGTCCTTCACACTCACACTGACTAGCACTCTCACTTCTAGTCCGGGCTTGCATAGCCAAGGGAGCATATCTCGCTCGGTTAATCATAGACCTCTCATAAGAGACATGTCAAGTTTTCTGTGGTGGTCGTTTTTCCTTCATGACTGACTTCCTTTCTTAAGCTTGTCACTTTCGAGTTATTTATACTCTGGTAAATTAATCTTTCAGGTGACTGAATAAGCCTTGTCGGCCTTGATGTTAATTCGTGGTCTAAGCTAAGAGACTAAGTCCGTCACTTACGAGTTCTTGTATACTCTGAATTGATAGTTCAGATAAGTCTTTATAAGCATTGTAAGTTACTTTGTGGCTAGGTCTTAATAACCCTTATAGGTGCATATTATTGGTGATTTTAGTACAATGTTCAACCTCGAGAGGTTCATTTATTCATATTAATGTACTGGTACGTACCAAGAGAAATGTAAGAGTTAAACTCCTTATTTTATATTAATCCTAACATTATTATCATTAAGCTAAAGGGGCCGTTCAGGGGTCGGAACGTGGAGAGAAAAAAAAACTCGAAAAAATATGAAAATTGAGTTATTGTTACCAAAAAAATAGCTGACCTTTCTGGCTACACTCTGGTATAATTATTATCCTTGTACGATGTTTCTAAAAGGAATTACAGCCATTTATAACAGGCATGGTGACAGTGCCTTGCCTCACATTGCGTAACAAGTGCTGACGCGGCATTGTTTATGTTTTTCCCCCGTGTTATTTGAATCCTTTTCTTATATCTTTATGTCTAATATAATACAAATTCACCGTCTGAGATCATGGCAGAGTGGGCGGACATAATATGGTCAAGTAACCAGTCAGGTACCCTGGGTATAGTACCCAAAATGGCCGACACCTCCAGCCAACAAAATATTCCATACCCACGCTAATATCAATTTTAAGGCTTATTTATCTATCACAATTGATCTATTATGACACAATGCAATATAATAATATCATATAAACATAAAAAGCACACCTTAAAAAATAATATATAGCATAATATGATGCCCCAGTGGAAAAAAATTCTATCGATATATTACCATAAGGGTCCGTTCTCTCATATGAAATGAGAGAAAACGGATTTACAATGGTTAACTGTAATAAACACTCGTAGGTCGCGGAAAAAGTGTAAAATAAAGCGAATTTTTTTGGGAAAAAAAAAAATTCCCGGGCACCTGGGGCGCCGCACGCTTTGGCTTATATCTCGAAAGTAAGTTATTTACCTATTTACTAACCATCCATCCTTATTTATGAATGAAGTGATTTGATTTTCACAACAAACATAGAAGAATGATTGCTTTACAAGTTTATTGGTACCTTTCTGAAGTATCCCAAATATTTTCGGATTTGTGTGGGCAACAAGACCGACATCTTCCAAAATGTCAAAAAAGTTATGAAACTTTATTTTTTTAGCATGAAGATAAGACTTACTATATAATTGGGGCCTACACAATGATGGAATTAGAAGTGTTCTATCAGCAGCAAGTGACAAAACCACTTTTCCAAGTACCACTGAGTAATTGAGTACTGCCAAATGTAATTTCTCGTAAATTTTGAATATCTCATTTCCTTTTTGGCCGATATGATTGAAACTTCAGCACAGGATCTTAATATAAGCTTCTAATAGTACACCAAAAATGAATGTAATCGGTTCATAAATAAAGAAGTCGAGTAAAATTTCCCGAAACCCTACGAGTAAAGATCCAAAGTTTTAGTTATTTGTTTCGTAATCCTGAATTCTTAAATTATTGTTACAAAACCGTAAACAGGCCATATGTTCAACAAGAATGCTACCTTAACACACTACCATACCATTGGAGAAGGTTAAGACGAGTTTTGTAACATACTGAAACATAGGTAAGATGGGAAGAAGCTCACTGAAACATTAAGACGGGAAGAAGCTCACTGAAACATTAAGACGGGAAGAAGCTCACTGAAACATTAAGACGGGAAGAAGCTCACTGAAACATTGTAAGACGGGAAGAAGCTCACGGAAACATTGGTAAGACGGGAAGAAGCTAACTGAAACATTGGTAAGACGGGAAGAAGCTCTCTGAAACATTGGTAAGACGGGAAGAAGCTCACTGAAACATTGGTAAGACGGGAAGAAGCTCACTGAAACATTGGTAAGACGGGAAGAAGCTCACTGAAACATTGGTAAGACGGGAAGAAGCTCACTGAAACATTGTAAGACGGGAAGAAGCTCACGGAAACATTGGTAAGACGGGAAGAAGCTAACTGAAACATTGGTAAGACGAGAAGAAGCTCTCTGAAACATTGGTAAGACGGGAAGAAGCGCACTGAAACATTGGAAAGATGGGAAGAAACTCACTGAAACATTGCTAAGACGGGAGGAAGCTCACAGAAACATTGGTAAGAGGAGAAGAAGCTCTCTGAAACATTGGTAAGACGGGAAGAAGCTGACTGAAACATTGGTAAGATGGGAAGAAGCTCACTGAAACATTGGTAAGACGGGAAGAAGCTCACTGAAACATTGATAAGGCGGGAAGAAGCTCACTGAAACATTCGTAAGACGGGAATACCACTGAAACATTGGTAAGACGGGAAGAAGCTCACTGAGACATTGGTAAGACGGGAAGAAGCTCAATGAGACATTGGTAAGACGAGAAGAAGCTCACTGAAACATTGGTAAGACGGGAAGAAGCCGACTGAAACATTGGTAAGACGGGAAGAAGCTCACTGAAACATTGGTAAGACGGGAAGAAGCTCACTGAAACATTGGTAAGACGGGAAGAAGCTCACTGAAACATTGGTAAGACGGGAAGAAGCTCACTGAAACATTGGTAAGACGGGAAGAAGCTCACTGAAACATTGGTAAGACGGGAAGAAACTCACTGAAACATTGTTAAGAAGGGAAGAAGCTCACTGAAACATTGTAAGACGGGAAGAAGCTCACTGAAAGATTGGTAAGACGGGAAGAAGCTCACTGAGACATTGGTAAGATGGGAAGAAGCTCACTGAAACATTGGTAAGACGGGAAGAAGCTCACTGAAACATTGGTAAGACTGGAAGAAACTCACTGAAACATTATTGGAAGCTCACTGAAACATTGGTAAAACGGGAAGAAACTCACTGAAACATTGGTAAGACGGGAAGAAACTCAGAAACATTATGGGAAGGAAGCTCACTGAAACATTGGTAAAACGGGAAGAAACTCACTGAAACATTGGAAAGACGGGAAGAAACTCACTGAAACATTAAGACGGAAGGAAGCTCACTGAAACATTGGTAAGACGGGAAGAAGCTCACTGAAACATTGGTAAGACGGGAAGAAGCTCAATGAGACATTGGTAAGACGAGAAGAAGCTCACTGAAACATTGGTAAGACGGGAAGAAGCTGACTGAAACATTGGTAAGACGGGAAGAAGCTCACTGAAACATTGGTAAGACGGGAAGAAGCTCACTGAAACATTGGTAAGACGGGAAGAAGCTCACTGAAACATTGGTAAGACGGGAAGAAACTCACTGAGACATTGGTAAGACGAGAAGAAGCTCACTGAAACATTGGTAAGACGGGAAGAAGCTCACTGAAACATTGGTAAGACGGGAAGAAGCTCACTGAAACATTGGTAAGACGGGAAGAAGCTCACTGAAACATTGGTAAGACAGGAAGAAGCTCACTGAAACATTGGTAAGACGGGAAGAAGCTCACTGAAACATTGGTAAGACGGGAAGAAACTCACTGAAACATTGTTAAGACGGGAAGAAGCTCACTGAAACATTGTAAGACGGGAAGAAGCTCACTGAAACATTGGTAAGACGGGAAGAAGCTCACTGAAACATTGGTAAGACGGGAAGAAGCTCTCTGAAACATTTATAAGACGGGAAGAAGCTCACTGAAACATTGGTAAGACTGGAAGAAACTCACTGAAACATTGCTAAGACGGGAGGAAGCTCACAGAAACATTGGTAAAACGAGAAGAAGCTCTCTGAAGCATTGGTAAGACGGGAAGAAGCTCAATGAAACATTGGTAAGACGGGAAGAAGCTGACTGAAACATTGGTAAGTTGGGAAGAAGCTCACTGAAACATTGGTAAGACGGGAAGAAGCTCACTGAAACATTGGTAAGACGGGAAGAAGCTCACTGAAACATTGGTAAGACGGGAAGAAACTCACTGAGACATTGGTAAGACGAGAAGAAGCTCACTGAAACATTGGTAAGACGGGAAGAAGCTCACTGAAACATTGGTAAGACGGGAAGAAGCTCACTGAAACATTGGTAAGACGGGAAGAAGCTCACTGAAACATTGGTAAGACAGGAAGAAGCTCACTGAAACATTGGTAAGACGGGAAGAAGCTCACTGAAACATTGGTAAGACGGGAAGAAACTCACTGAAACATTGTTAAGACGGGAAGAAGCTCACTGAAACATTGTAAGACGGGAAGAAGCTCACTGAAACATTGGTAAGACGGGAAGAAGCTCACTGAAACATTGGTAAGACGGGAAGAAGCTCTCTGAAACATTTATAAGACGGGAAGAAGCTCACTGAAACATTGGTAAGACTGGAAGAAACTCACTGAAACATTGCTAAGATGGGAGGAAGCTCACAGAAACATTGGTAAAACGAGAAGAAGCTCTCTGAAGCATTGGTAAGACGGGAAGAAGCTCAATGAAACATTGGTAAGACGGGAAGAAGCTCACTGAAACATTGGTAAGACGGGAAGAAGCTCACTGAAACATTGGTAAGACGGGAAGAAGCTCACTGAAACATTGGTAAGACGGGAAGAAGCTCACTGAAACATTGGTAAGACGGGAAGAAGCTCACTGAAACATTGGTAAGACGGGAAGAAGCTCACTGAAACATTTGTAAGACGGGAAAAAGCTCACTGAAACATTGGTAAGACGGAAAGAAGCTCACTGAAACATTGGTAAGACGGGAAGAAGTTGACTGAAACATTGGTAAGACGGGAAGAAGCTCACTGAAACATTGGTAAGACGGGAAGAAGCCGACTGAAACATTGGTAAGACGGGAAGAACCTCACTGAAACATTGGTAAGACGGGAAGAAGCTCACTGAAACATTGGAAAGACGGGAAGAAGGTCACTGAAACATTGGTAAGACGGGAAGAAGCTCACTGAGACATTGGTAAGACGGGAAGAAGCTCACTGAAACATTGGTAAGACGGGAAGAAGCTCACTGAGACATTGGTAAGACGGGAAGAAGCTCACTGAAACATTGGTAAGACGGGAAGAAGCTCACTGAAACATTGATAAGGCGGGAAGAAGCTCACTGAAACATTGGTAAGACGGGAAGAAGCTCACTGAAACATTGGTAAGACGGGAAGAAGCTCACTGAGACATTGGTAAGACGGGAAGAAGCTCACTGAAAGATTGGTAAGACGGGAAGAAGCTCAGTGAGACATTGGTAAGACGGGAAGAAGCTCACTGAAACATTGGTAAGACGGGAAGAAGCTCACTGAAACATTGATAAGGCGGGAAGAAGCTCACTGAAACATTGGTAAGACGGGAAGGTCACTGAAACATTGGTAAGACGGGAAGAAGCTCACTGAGACATTGGTAAGACGGGAAGAAGCTCACTGAAACATTGGTAAGACGGGAAGGAGCTCACTGAAACATTGGTAAGACGAGAAGGAGCTCACTGAAACATTGGTAAGACGGGAAGAAGCTCACTGAAACATTGGTAAGACGGGAAGAAGTACACTGAAACATTGGTAAGACGTGAAGAAGCTCACTGAAACATTGGTAAGACGGGAAGAAGCTCACTGAAACATTGGTAAGACGGGAGGAAGCTGACTGAGACGTAACTCTCAATGATTTTTAAAAACTTCGTTGCAGGTCAGAAGTTGCAAATCAAGCGTACATAGTCAAGTCAAGAGGACATAATCAAGAGTACATAGTCAAGTCAAGAGTACATAGTCAAGAGTACATAGTCAAGTCAAGAGTACATAGTCAAGAGTACATACTCAAGTCAAGAGTACATAGCCAAGAGTACATAGTCAAGTCAAGAGTACATAGTCAAGTCAAGAGTACATATTCAAGTCAAGAGTACATAGTCTAGTCAAAAATATATAGTCATGTCAAGAGTACATAATCAAGTTAAGAGTTCATAGTCAAGTCAAGAGTACATATTCAAGAGTACATAGTCAAGTCAAGAGTACACAGTCCGGTCAAGAGTACATAGTCAAGTGAAGAGAGCATGGTCAAGTCAAGAGTACATAGTCAAGTCAAGAGTACATAGTCAAGTCAAGAGTACATAGTCTAGTCAAAAATACATAGTCAGGTCAAGAGTACATAGTAAAGTTAAGAGTACATAGTCAAGAGTACATAGTCAAGAGTACATAGCCAAGTGAAGAGTACATATTAAAGTCAAGAGTTCGTAGTCAAGAGTACATAGTCTAGTCAGGAGTACATAGTCTAGCCAAGAGTACATAGTCAAGTTAAGAGTGCATAGTCAAGTCAAGAGTACATAGTCAAGTTAAGAGTACATAGTCAAGTAAAGAGTACATAGTCAAGTCAAGATTACATAGTCAAGTCAAGAGTACATAGTCAAGTCAAGAGTACGTAGTCTAGTCAAGAGTACATAGTCAAGTCAAGATTACATAGTCAAGTCAAGAGTACATAGTCAAGTCAAGAGTACATAGTCAAGTCAAGAATGCATAGTCTAGTCAAGAGTACATAGTCAAGTCAAGAGTACATCGTCAAGCTAAGGGTACATAGTCAAGTCAAGATTACATAGTCAAGTCAAGAGTACATAGTCAAGTCAAGAGTAAATAGTCAAGTTAAGAGTACATAATCTTGTCAAGAGTACATAGTCAAGTCAAGAGTACATAATCAAGTTAAGAGTACATTGTCAAGTCAAGAGTACATAATCAAGTCAAGAGTACATAGTCAAGTCAAGAGTACATAGTCTAGTCAAGAGTACATAGTCAAGTCAAGAGCACATAGTCTAGTCAAGAGTACATAGTCAAGTCAAGAGTACATAATCAAAGTAAGAGTACATAGTCAAGTCAAGAGTACATAATCAAAGTAAGAGTACATAGTCAAGTCAAGAGTACATAGTCAGGTCAAGAGTACATAGTCTAGTCAAGAGTACATAGTCAAGTCAAGAGTACATAGTCTAGTCAAGAGTACATATTCAAGTCAAGAGTACATAATCAAGGTAAGAGTACATAGTCAAGTCAAGAGTACAGAGTCAAGGTAAGAGTACATAGTCAAGTCACTAGTACATAGTCAAGTCAAGAGTACATAGTCAAGCCAAGAGTACATAGTCAAGTCAAGAGTACATAGTCAAGTCAAGAGTACATAGTCAAGTCAAGAGTACATAGTCAAGTCAAGAGTACACAGTCCAGTCAAGAGTACATAGTCAAGTCAAGAGTACATAGTCAAGTCAAGAGTACATAGTTAAGTCAAGAGTACACAGTCAAGTCAAGAGTACATAGTCTAGTCAAGAGTACATAGTCAAGAGTACATAGTCAAGGTAAGAGTACATAGTTAAGTCACTAGTACATAGTCAAGTCAAGAGTACATAGTCAAGCCAAGAGTACATAGTCAAGTCAAGAGTTCATAGTCAAGTCATGAGTACATAGTCAAGCCAAGAGTACATAGTCACGTCAAGAATATATGGTTTAAGAGTACAGCGGTGGTGCACTAGCGTCCTGTATCATAAAAATCTTTGAGATGGTCCTAGGAAGCAAGATCACCAACCACCTAGATACCCATCAGTTACACAACCCAGGGCAACACGGGTTTAGAGCAGGTCGCTCCTGCCTGTCCCAGCTACTGGACCACTATGAGAAGGTCCTGGATGCTGTTGAGGATAAACAAAATAGAGATGTAGTATACACAGACATTTTCAATCTTGATTGATGGACTGACCACATCGAGGTTTAGGGACTGATTACCTCATTCTCCTCCTGTTCTTCAAGTTTCTCCTGTGTATGGACTGATGAAGCCACTGTGTGGCGAAACGTTTCCTTAATAAAGATACCCAAGAGTTGCACATGTGTCTAATTTACCAACGTGTCGGTTCTGTGAACCATTCATCTACAACGAAAATCACTTGCTATGAAAGTAAAAGACTCGGCAGGAGATGCAACATTCCCCCATTGAAAAACAGGGATGCTGAGAGACATCACAACAAGTGTCAAGTGCCCAGCTTTTATAATGGGGATTATCAATAAACTCCTGGCTGTCTTCAAGAAGGCGCAAGACAAGCACCTAAAGTCGGCACCTAACAAGACGTCTGGTTGATCATGCACCACGAGGCCTGATCTTAGACCGGGCCTCGGGGGCGTTGACCCTCTCCAGGTATACTCCTAGTATACTCCCTGGATGCCTGCTGTCTACAGTTCTATGATTATGATTATTATTATTATTATTAGTAGTAGTAGTAGTAGTAGTAGTTGTTGTTGTTGTAGTAGTAATAGTAATAGTAGTAGCAGTAGCAGTATGTATTATTATCATTAATTTAAATTTGCAGGAGAAATTGGTAATCGTGAGATGATGGGATGTCATGTGACGTCCTGCTTTGTGGGAGTTATATTATGTTATATGCTAGAAGATCATGCGGCCCAGGTAAGATAAGATAAGATAAGATTTCGTTCGGATTTTTAACCCCGGAGGGTTAGCCACCCAGGATAACCCAAGAAAGTCAGTGCGTACGTAATAAGGCAAATAGATTACTGGGTGACGTGTACTTAGCTCTGTGAAGACCTGTTTGTGTGCTCTCTGTGAATCTGAACCAGGATGCCCTCTCTTGAGCAGCTTTACCAGCAGCTGAGAGAAGAACTCAGAGTTGCTAAACTGGAGATACGGCGATTAACGGAGGAGAACAAGAGGATTCGTAGTAATCCTCCTGTTGTGAGTCCCCAGGTTAAGAGGGGAGCTTGGTCAGTGGCTGGGCAACATGGAACCAAGTTGAAGATTAAGAAAACGGTTGGAGAGGCAGAAACAACGAGAAACCAGAAGACTGCCGTGGAAACTTCCAACTCATTCTCGGTGCTACCTGACGAATGTGAGTGTTCTACTGGGAATGCCACAACGAGCACCAAGGAAGCATTGGCAGACGTGAGTGAGACATCCCTAGAAACCCCAACGAAGACCATCGAGAACGTCATGACGAATTCTACAAGTGGTGTAATGCTACCTGGCGAATGTGAGTTGACTACTCGGAGCATCACTACGGACGACGCCAAGGAAGGTAAAAACATTGTTGTTGTTGGGGATAGCCAGATTAGGTACATGGATAGGGCATTCTGTTTGAAGGATAGGAGTAGGAGGCAGAGAGTGTGTTTTCCAGGGGCGGGGATGAAGGATATTGTTAGCCGTCTGGATGACATCATGAGAGGTAATGGGAGCAATCCTATTATCTGTCTCAGTGCTGGAGGCAACGATGTTGGCAGACGTAGGAGTGAGGACCTGATTAGCAGGTATAGGTCAGCAATAGAGATAATTAGGAAGAAGGGTGGGAAACCTGTCATATGTGGCATTTTGCCAAGGAGAGGAGTTGGAAATGAATGGTTGTCCAGAGCAATTGGTGTCAATTGCTGGCTGGACAAATACTGTAAGGAAAATGCAGTAACATTCATTGACAACTGGGACCTCTTCTATGGCAGAAATGACATGTATGCCAGGGATGGGGTTCACTTGTCTAGGTGTGGGGTGGGAGCACTGGCCAACGCAGTGGAGGGAGCCGTTAGGTCTTTAAACTAGGAATAGTTAGTGGTATGGGTTTTGGCGGGAAAACTGTGAAGTCGCAGGGTAGTAACATGAGTACTAGGAGAACTAGTAATAGGCAAAATGAGGAGGATATTGGAAAGCCAGTGGCACTAATTGACAATGACAGTAATAGGTTTAGTGGAATAACAGAAAGGAGCAGGAAGGGTAAAGAGATAGGAGGGTCATTAAATATTTATTACACAAATAGTCGCAGTGCTAGGAATAAGATGGACGAGTTGAGACTAGTTGCTAGTGCAGGTAACATAGATGTATTTGCCATTACTGAGACGTGGTTTAATTCAAAAAGTCGGGACATGCCTGCAGAATGTCACATTCAGGCTTTTAAATTGTTCCAAGTAGATAGAAGTATCGGGAAGGGGGGTGGGGTGGCATTGTATGTCCGAGATCGCTTGAACTGTTGCATAAAAACGGGTATTAAGTCTGAAGTAACACATACAGAGTCTGTTTGGATAGAATTTTCAGAGGGGCATGAAAAATTAATTTTAGGTGTGATATACCGTCCCCCAAATTTAGATAGGGACCAGGGAAGACTACTATGGGAGGAAATTGTTAGGGCCACAAGGCACGATAATGTAGTAATTCTAGGAGACTTTAACTTTAGTCATATTGATTGGAATTTCTTGACTGGGAATTTAGAATCATACGATTTCTTAGAAGTAGTTCAGGATTGTTTTTTGAAGCAGTTTGTGACAGAACCTACAAGGGGTAATAACCTGCTTGACTTAGTTCTGGCAAACAATGAATCCCTTGTTAATAATTTAGAAGTTTCAGAGGAACTGGGTGCTAGCGACCACAAATCAATTACATGTAGAATTGAATGGAAGTATGATAGTAGGGATAACTCAGTAACAGTCCCAGATTTTCGCTTAGCAGATTACGATGGGCTTAGAGAACACTTATCATCTGTTGACTGGGGTAACGAAGAGAGCTATCAATATGACAGTTTTCTGAACACAATACATGCTGCTCAAAGAACGTTTATCCCTTATAAGGAAATTAGATCAAATAGAAATGACCCAAAATGGATGAATAATAGGCTGAAATATCTACTAGGGCATAAGAAAGGAATTTATAGGCGTATCAAAAGAGGCGAGGGTCATCTTATGAATCAGTATATTGACATTAAGAGGGACATTAAAAAGGTGATAAGAAAAGCTAAAAGGGACTATGAAATTAAAGTTGCTAGGGATTCTAAAACTAACCCAAAAAGTTTTTTCCAGGTCTATAGAACAAAAGTCAGAGATAAGATAGGTCCCCTTAAAAATAACTATGGGCATCTTACTGACAAAGAGAATGAAATGTGCTCGATTTTAAATAATTATTTTCTCTCGGTTTTTACACAGGAAGACACTAATAATATTCCGGTAATTAATTTTTATAGTGGATCAGAAGAAGATAAATTATGTAACATCACAGTCACTAGTGAAATGGTTGTGAAGCAGATAGACAGACTGAAGCAAAATAAGTCACCGGGTCCTGATGAGGTTTTTTCAAGGGTTCTAAAGGAATGCAAAATGGAAGTCTGTGAACCATTAACTAATATTTTTAATTTATCTCTTCAAACAGGTGCAGTGTCTGATATGTGGAAGATGGCTAATGTAATTCCTATTTTTAAAACAGGGGACAAGTCTTTACCGTCAAATTACCGCCCAATAAGCCTGACCTCAATTGTAGGCAAATTACTAGAGTCAATTATAGCTGAGATTATAAGAAGCCATCTCGATAAGCATAGCTTGATTAATGATACTCAGCATGGATTCACAAGAGGCCGGTCTTGTCTAACTAATTTATTAACTTTCTTCAGTAAAGCTTTTGAGGCTGTTGACCACAATAAAGAATTTGATATTATTTACTTAGATTTTAGTAAGGCATTTGATAGAGTTCCGCACCAAAGACTGTTGAAGAAAGTAGCAGCTCATGGCATTGGGGGAAGGGTGCTCTCGTGGATCGAATCATGGCTCACAGACAGGAAGCAAAGAGTGTCCATAAATGGGGTTAAATCCGAGTGGGGATCAGTAACAAGTGGCGTTCCACAGGGATCAGTCTTGGGCCCGTTGCTGTTTATAATATATATCAATGATCTTGATGAAGGAATTACTAGTGATATGAGCAAATTCGCCGATGACACGAAGATAGGTAGGATAATTGATTCAAACGTAGATGTTAGGGAACTTCAGGAGGATTTAGACAAACTCTACTCTTGGTCAGAAAAGTGGCAGATGCAGTTCAATGTAGATAAATGCAAGGTTCTGAAGCTCGGGAGTGTCCATAACCCTAGCACTTATAAGTTAAATAATGTAGAACTTAACCATACAGATTGCGAAAAGGACTTGGGGGTTATGGTAAGCAGCAACCTTAAACCAAGACAACAATGCATAAGCGTACGTAATAAGGCAAATAGATTACTGGGATTTATATCAAGAAGTGTAAGCAACAGAAGTCCAGAGGTCATACTGCAGCTTTATACATCATTAGTAAGGCCTCACCTAGATTATGCAGCTCAATTCTGGTCTCCATATTACAGAATGGACATAAATTCGTTAGAAAACATTCAGCGTAGGATGACTAAATTAATACATAGCATTAGAAATCTTCCTTATGAAGAAAGATTGAAGACTCTTAAGTTACATTCACTTGTTAGACGAAGAATGAGGGGAGACCTGATCGAAGTGTATAAGTGGAAGATAGGTATTAATAAAGGGGATATTAACAAGGTCTTGAGGATATCTCTCCAAGAGAGAACCCGCAGTAATGCATTTAAATTAGATAAGTTTAGATTTAGAAAGGACATAGGAAAGTATTGGTTTGGAAATAGGGTAGTAGATGAGTGGAACAGTCTACCTAGTTGGGTTATTGAGGCTAGGACTTTGGGTATTTTCAAATATAGGTTGGATAAATACATGAGTGGGATGGGTTGGATTTGAGTGGGACTTGCACATCAGAGCTTATTTCTTGGGTAGCATTGAAAATTGGGTAGGTCAAATGTTTGTTAGTGGGATGAATTGTAAAGGACCTGCCTAGTATGGGCCAACAGGCCTGCTGCAGTGTTCCTCCTTTCTTATGTTCTTATGTTCTTATATCAAGAAGTGTAAGCAACAGAAGTCCAGAGGTCATACTGCAGCTTTATACATCATTAGTAAGGCCTCACCTAGATTATGCAGCTCAATTCTGGTCTCCATATTACAGAATGGACATAAATTCGTTAGAAAACATTCAGCGTAGGATGACTAAACTAATACATAGCATTAGAAATCTTCCTTATGAAGAAAGATTGAAGACTCTTAAGTTACATTCACTTGTTAGAAGAAGAATGAGGGGAGACCTGATCGAAGTGTATAAGTGGAAGATAGGTATTAATAAAGGGGATATTAACAAGGTCTTGAGGATATCTCTCCAAGAGAGAACCCGCAGTAATGGATTTAAATTAGATAAGTTTAGATTTAGAAAGGACATAGGAAAGTTTTGTAGATGAATGGTTCAGAGAACCGACATGTTGATAAATTAGACACATGTGCAACTCTTGGGTATCTTTATTGAGGAAACGTTTCGCCACACAGTGGCTTCATCAGTCCATACAAAGGAGAATCTTGAAGAATAGGAGGAGAATGAGGTAATCAGTCCCTCAACCTTGAGTCGATGTGGTCAGTCCATCAATCTTGAATAGAATACGGCATACGTGCTGAGAAGGAGCTTATATACCGTTGGCAGGAGAGGTGAAGCAGTCAGAGGCAGTGTAACACTTATTCAATGTTGAAGTAGGTCGTGCCCAAGAATTAGGCAAGCGAAGAATTCCCAAGTATTAAGATCCCAAGAAGATGCAGTGTCTGACAGCTTTGTAGATGAATGGATCAGAGAACCGACATGTTGATAAATTAGACACATGTGCAACTCTTGGGTATCTGACAAAGCTGTCAGACACTGCATCTTCTTGGGATCTTAATACTTGGGAATTCTTCGCTTGCCTAATTCTTGGGCACGACCTACTTCAACATTGAATAAGTGTTACACTGCCTCTGACTGCTTCACCTCTCCTGCCAACGGTATATAAGCTCCTTCTCAGCACGTATGCCGTATTCTATTCAAGATTGATGGACTGACCACATCGACTCAAGGTTGAGGGACTGATTACCTCATTCTCCTCCTATTCTTCAAGATTCTCCTTTGTATGGACTGATGAAGCCACTGTGTGGCGAAACGTTTCCTCAATAAAGATACCCAAGAGTTGCACATGTGTCTAATTTATCAACATGTCGGTTCTCTGAACCATTCATCTACAAAGCTGTCAGACACTGCATCTTCTTGGGATCTTAATACTTGGGAATTCTTCGCTTGCCTAATTCTTGGGCACGACCTACTTCAACATTGAATAAGTGTTACACTGCCTCTGACTGCTTCACCTCTCCTGCCAACGGTATATAAGCTCCTTCTCAGCACGTATGCCGTATTCTATTCAAGATTGATGGACTGACCACATCGACTCAAGGTTGAGGGACTGATTACCTCATTCTCCTCCTATTCTTCAAGATTCTCCTTTGTTGGTAGGTAAGACACATAGGCAACAGTTAGGCAACTTTATTCCGAAACGTTTCGCCTACACAGTAGGCTTCTTCAGTCGAATACAGAAAGTAGGCAGGAACAGTAGAGAAGACGATGTAATCAGTCCATCACCCTTAAAGTCGTAGAATTTGAGGTTGTCAGTCCCTCGGCCTGGAGAAGTTCAGTTCCATAGTCAGGAACTATCTGAAGATCAAGCGACAGTGCGGAGACTTAAATACTGTCGGAAGGAGAGGTGTAGAGTAGTAGTAGTAGTGAGAATGTAGCCACTGAAAGGTCAGGTCCCTCTCAGATCCAACAATTCTCACTTGAAAAGTTTGTCCAAGGTGTTTTCTGTATCAAGATGCCAAGTGTTGCAGTGTCTGACAAGATGAACATCAAAATGGTATACAATACCGACAGGTTGGTAGGTAAGACACATAGGCAACAGTTAGGCAACTTTATTCCGAAACGTTTCGCCTACACAGTAGGCTTCTTCAGTCGAATACAGAAAGTAGGCAGGAACAGTAGAGAAGACGATGTAATCAGTCCATCACCCTTGAAGTCGTAGAATTTGGACTGATGGACTGATTACATCGTCTTCTCTACTGTTCCTGCCTACTTTCTGTATTCGACTGAAGAAGCCTACTGTGTAGGCGAAACGTTTCGGAATAAAGTTGCCTAACTGTTGCCTATGTGTCTTACCTACCAACCTGTCGGTATTGTATACCATTTTGATGTTCATCTTGTCAGACACTGCAACACTTGGCATCTTGATACAGAAAACACCTTGGACAAACTTTTCAAGTGAGAATTGTTGGATCTGAGAGGGACCTGACCTTTCAGTGGCTACATTCTCACTACTACTACTACTCTACACCTCTCCTTCCGACAGTATTTAAGTCTCCGCACTGTCGCTTGATCTTCAGATAGTTCCTGACTATGGAACTGAACTTCTCCAGGCCGAGGGACTGACAACCTCAAATTCTACGACTTTAAGGGTGATGGACTGATTACATCGTCTTCTCTACTGTTCCTGCCTACTTTCTGTATTCGACTGAAGAAGCCTACTGTGTAGGCGAAACGTTTCGGAATAAAGTTGCCTAACTGTTGCCTATGTGTCTTACCTACCAACCTGTCGGTATTGTATACCATTTTGATGTTCATCTTGTCAGACACTGCAACACTTGGCATCTTGATACAGAAAACACCTTGGACAAACTTTTCAAGTGAGAATTGTTGGATCTGAGAGGGACCTGACCTTTCAGTGGCTACATTCTCACTACTACTACTACTCTACACCTCTCCTTCCGACAGTATTTAAGTCTCCGCACTGTCGCTTGATCTTCAGATAGTTCCTGACTATGGAACTGAACTTCTCCAGGCCGAGGGACTGACAACCTCAAATTCTACGACTTTAAGGGTGATGGACTGATTACATCGTCTTCTCTACTGTTCCTGCCTACTTTCTGTATTCGACTGAAGAAGCCTACTGTGTAGGCGAAACGTTTCGGAATAAAGTTGCCTAACTGTTGCCTATGTGTCTTACCTACCAACCTGTCGGTATTGTATACCATTTTGATGTTCATTCTCCTTTGTATGGACTGATGAAGCCACTGTGTGGCGAAACGTTTCCTCAATAAAGATACCCAAGAGTTGCACATGTGTCTAATTTATCAACATGTCGGTTCTCTGAACCATTCATCTACAAAGCTGTCAGACACTGCATCTTCTTGGGATCTTAATACTTGGGAATTCTTCGCTTGCCTAATTCTTGGGCACGACCTACTTCAACATTGAATAAGTGTTACACTGCCTCTGACTGCTTCACCTCTCCTGCCAACGGTATATAAGCTCCTTCTCAGCACGTATGCCGTATTCTATTCAAGATTGATGGACTGACCACATCGACTCAAGGTTGAGGGACTGATTACCTCATTCTCCTCCTATTCTTCAAGATTCTCCTTTGTATGGACTGATGAAGCCACTGTGTGGCGAAACGTTTCCTCAATAAAGATACCCAAGAGTTGCACATGTGTCTAATTTATCAACATAGGAAAGTATTGGTTTGGAAATAGGGTAGTTGATGAGTGGAACAGTCTACCTAGTTGGGTTATTGAGGCTAGGACTTTGTGTAGTTTCAAATTTAGGTTGGATAAATACATGAGTGGGAAGGGTTGGATTTGAGAGGGACTTGCACATCAGAGCTTATTTCTTGGGTAGCATTGAAAATTGGGTTGGTCAAATGTTTGTTAGTGGGATGAATTCTAAAGGACCTGCCTAGTATGGGCCAACAGGCCTGCTGCAGTGTTCCTCCTTTCTTATGTCCTTAATCTTGTCCCCCAGGATGCGACCCACACCAGTCAACTAACACCCAGGTACCTATTTGCTGCTAGGTGAACAGGACAACAGGTGTAAGGAAACGTGTCGAATGTTTCCACCCGCCGGGAATCGAACCCGGGCCCTCCGTGTGTGAAGCGGGAGCTTTAGCCACCAGGCCACCTTCAAGGTCATCATGGTAGGTCGCTGACACTTCCTGCTATGCCTGCAAATTTTTCCTTCATTTTGGTCATCAATGTTTCATCTAAAGTCTTCTCTGCTCATATTATTATTGACAGGAGAGGACATCCTGATAACTGAAAGATCCGTAATTTTCTCTCATCCTCTTGTATTCTGTCATTGTTGCTGTTATTCATTTATCTGTTCTCATACTCGGCCAGTATAAGATTGTATTTTGATTTGTTGGTGCAATCTTCCTCTTCGCCTGGTTGGCTTTTGCCTAACATATATTTTACTTGTCAGTGTCACTGGTTGGGAATAAATTATGGGTATTGTGAGTCTCACATGTGTACAGTCATCCCAAGGTGGTCAATCACTATGATCAAAGCCTTGTATTATGTTCAGAAAGCGTCGTGTTATCTACTGGATATGTAGCGCCAGGACTGCATTATGTTGATTCTCCAGACTAAATTACAGGCATCTTTAATGTATTTAGTAATAGGAGTTGCCCGATGGGTTTCAGGATTATTGTTATTATTTCCAAGATTGTTTTAGTATTTTATTGTTCAAAATGTTTTCATGAACATCCTGGGTTGTTTGTATTGCCAAGTGGGTGTTATCTACCTAGGCTAGTTCTTATTATTCAGTCTTGGCACGTCCAGAACTGTACGTACTGCCAAGTGGGTATTACCTACCCAGGCTAGTTCTTATTATTCAGTCTTGGCACGTCCTGGGCTGCACGTACTGCCAAGTGGGTACTAGTTGCTTAGGTAATTCTTTTTAATATTCTTGATAATTCTTGGTATTTCCAGGGATGTCTGTGTTAACTGAGGTGACTGGGTGTACCACTGGTGCTGGACTCGGATGATAATTTTGTGCATTGTCCCAGAAGACTTTTTACTGGGCCAATGACTTTTGTCTTTCTAACGATTTATTCCTAAAAATGCCGCTGATAATTGTACACTGCCCGGCTAAGTGAAGGTGTACTAATTGCTGTGCACTTACATATCTGTTGTACATTGTAGGGGTTAATGTGTAACATCTCACTATCTCATGGTAATTTGGTAGTGGGCTTTTCCAATGCAGATACATTTCATTGTCCACAACATTTCTACACAATTTACGTTGTTGGGATAAATAGGTTTAGCGCTACGGATCGCTGTACTTAGTTGTAAAAATATATAAAATAACTTTGAGTGTATTGTACAGTAGAACTCATTACTCGAGCTGTGAGTTGGTATAAATACCTTGCTATGAATATTGTGCTTGAGATTACGGCGTTAAAAAAAAAATACCACTGGTGGGGTTAGAGCCCCCGATCAGAGATTCATAAAACTCCAGACAGACGCGTTAGCCACTGGGCCAGCTATAGAGAGAGATTCGTCTGTAAAAACTCGCATCTGTGGTCACAGTGGTGCCTATGCTAACCTTCCTATGTTGTAGAAATATACCTAGTTTAATGAATCTTATTGCAGCTAGCTGGCCCAATGGCTAACTCGACGGTCTGGAGTTTTATGACTCTCTGACCGAGGGTTCTAACCCAATCCGTGGTATGGTTTGTTTGCAGTCGTGTCTTTATGATTTCGTGAGTCATGTTTACAGTGTTTATTCCTGGTGAAGCCGCCAGCGCTGAAGTTCTGATTCACTTTTTTTACCTGTTTATCTATGTATCAACATAATTTTGAGAATATTAAACCTGATTAGAGGCATAAATATATGTTTGTATTGTAAAATAATGCATTGATAATTATCCTCCTGGATCTAATGAACTTCAATGATTATTGTTAAATCTTATCGTAATCCTAAGTGACATCTGATGTCTCTTGTATTACGGCCAACAAATGGGCCACACCTGAATGGAAATTTGCCTAGATCAATCAGACTTTTAATGTTAGCAGAGTAATAAATTAAGGCCTATCTTGGATATAGGAGCTATAGTTTAACACTCTATGTCGAAGAGTGAAATTTTTTTGTGCCCAGGATGAGACCTTATGTTATAATATTTTTAATTTCTGCTAAAAATCAGTGACTCGGCGCTTTATGTGTGAGGAGAAGAGAATGTAACTCCAGCAGGAGCAGCAACACACTGAGGCATACATGACCCAGTGTTTCATGTGTGAGGAGAAGAGAATGTAACTCCAGCAGGAGCAGCAACACACTGAGGCATACATGACCCAGTGTTTCATGTGTAAGAAGAGAATGTAACTCCAGCAGGGGCAGCAACATACTGAGGCATACATGACCCAGTGTTTCATGTGTGAGAAGAGAATGTAACTCCAGCAGGAGCAGCAACACACTGAGGCATACATGACCCAGTGTTTCATGTGTGAGAAGAGAATGTAACTCCACCAGGGGCAGCAACATACTGAGGCATACATGACCCAGTGTTTCATGTGTGAGAAGAGAATGTAACTCCAGCAGGAGCAGCAACACACTGAGGCATACATGACCCAGTGTTTCATGTGTGAGAAGAGAATGTAACTCCACCAGGGGCAGCAACATACTGAGGCATACATGACTCAGTAACCCAACTAGGTAGACTGTTCCACTCATCAACTACCCTATTTCCAAACCAATAATTTCCTATGTCCTTTCTAAATCTAAACTTATCTAATTTAAATCCATTACTGCGGGTTCTCTGTTGGAGAGACATCCTCAAGAAACTTATTAATATCCCCTTTATTAATACCTATCTTCCACTTATACACTTCGATCAGGTCTCCCCTCATTCTTCGTCTAACAAGTGAATGTAACTTAAGAGTCTTCAATCTTTCTTCATAAGGAAGATTTCTAATGCTATGTATTAATTTAGTCATCCTACGCTGAATGTTTTCTAACGAATTTATGTCCATTCTGTAATACGGAGACCAGAACTGAGCTGAATAATCTAGGTGAGGCCTTACTAATGATGTATAAAGCTGCAGTATGACCTCTGGACTTCTGTTGCTTACACTTCTTGATATAAATCCCAGTAATCTATTTGCCTTATTACGTACGCTTAGGCATTGCTGTCTTGGTTTAAGGTTGTTGCTTACCATAACCCCCAAGTCCTTTTCGCAATCTGTATGGCTAAGTTCTACATTATTTAACTTATAAGTGCTAGGGTTATGGACACTCCCGAGCTTCAGAACCTTGCATTTATCTACATTGAACTGCATCTGCCACTTTTCTGACCAAGAATAGAGTTTGTTTAAATCCTCCTGAAGTTCCATAACATCTACGTTTGAATCAATTATCCTACCTATCTTTGTGTCATCGGCGAATTTGCTCATATCACTAGTAATTCCTTCATCAAGATCATTGATATATATTATAAACAACAACGGGCCCAAGACTGATCCCTGTGGAACGCCACTTGTTACAGATCCCCACTCGGATTTAACCCCATTTATGGACACTCTCTGCTTCCTGTCAGTGAGCCATGACTCGATCCATGTGTGAGAAGAGAATGTAACTCCAGCAGGAGCAGCAACACACTGAGGCATGACTCAGTGTTTCATGTGTGAGGAGAAGAGAATGTAACTCCAGCAGGAGCAGCAACACACTGAGACACGGGTGCTTGGTTCCTCTCATTCTTAATTCCTCTTATTCATCTCTGATGTGTCAGAACTGATCAGAGTAGATCACAGTACTAGACAAATTTGTCTTTTATATAAAATAATAGTAGTTAACTTTTAGATAAAATAATTGTAGTTATCTTTCAGATAACAAAATAATTGTTAGCTATCTTTCACACAATAAAATAAGGCTGCCTTAACAATGAAAACTATCATATATGTCAATGAATGTTTTACCAAAAAGCATAGAAGTAATCCTGGTAAAATAAGTCACTTATACATTCAAGATGACAAAATAATTGTTAGAACTTCCAACTCACCAAACAAACGTGAGATGTTTCGTGACAAACACCTCAACAAATTCCTCACACTTACTGAAGTAACTTCTGACCAAACACACATTATTACCTCGATCATAAATTCCACTATGATTGTCACTTATGTATTGTATTTCAGGCCCGTGGCAGGATTTGATGAAAAGGTTTAACACTATCCTGGTGCTCCGGGGTACTGGTGGTTTAGTGGTTTAGAACGTCTGAATTCTGACGGGCTACGAGGGTGGCTTGTTAAAGTATGAAGGGTTTGATTCCCGACCAACACAGTTTATTTGCTAAGAACCATTTGTTCGTAGATGCATTAATATGTAAATTGCTTGTGTAACTGATATTCCAAACGAGAGGAGAATTAAATTATTCCTTAGCTGCCACAGCAACGAATATGTCCGCATCAGGAGTGACGTGTCCAGCGGTACTGGGCACCTGATGTATGTGACATTGGTGGTTAAGTGGTTCAAGGCTCGATTCCCGGCCAGTACAGTTTGATTTACACACACACACACACACACACACACACACACACACACACACACACACACACACACACATGTATATATATAATGGGTTTAGCAATCTTCCTTGAATAAAACATGGGTGGAAATTGAACGATTTAACTTTCTGATTTGCCATTTTTTTTCTGCCCACACAGTATACCTCACATGTGGAAAAAAACAGTATAAATGAAGGACTTTTTATCAAGCACATCATGACCACATCGCAGTCTGTTTCTCAGCACCAAGTCAATACCGGCACCTAGATATTAATATTTGGTTGTGGTAAAACAAGTCACTCACAGGGGTCTCTGTGAAGGTTGTAAACATTACTTTTGATGATGTTGAGTCAACTAATAAATTTTGTATCCCTTTTTTTAAACTTTGAATACTTGCATAAATAAATAATGCTGCAGTATAGTAAATGTTTGTATGCTGTTTTTGTTGTTGGTATTATGTTTGTATGCTGTTTTTGTTGTTGGTATTATGTTTGTATGCTGTTTTTGTTGTTGGTATTATGTTTGTATGCTGTTTTTGTTGTTGGTATTAATATTTGTGGCTCTGATATGAAAATTATTGACTCTCTTTCCTGATGAACATTGTCACATTTCTAACAATTTTTTGTTTCTTGCACTTCCTTAAAAAATGGTTATGTATATACAAAAGTGAATAACCAGGTTAGTATCATGTTTATTCAGCTAAACATTCCTGGTCAATTTATAAATGGTTGCAGGGTAATTTCTGTTAAAAGGAAATTTTTGATATATAGATTTATAACACGTTTTAGGTGAACCAGCAAAGTGTGGAACCAAATAGTCTTTTAATTAAGGGAAATCTGTATTTTCTGAAGGTCGTATGTAAATGTTCCATTCTCTCATGTACATAACATTTCTTAAGTTATATGGTGTCACATATGTTAGAGGCAGATCACTCGTTTCTCAACCATATGATTTGGATTCAATTTTGGGAGAGTCGAGGTAAATTGACAATTCATCTTAGACCTGCCTCTCATGCTCTACTAGCATGAAATAGTATAAAATAGTATAAAATAGTATAAAATAGTATAAAATAGTATAAAATAGTATAAAATAGTATAAAATAGGCATCTGGGTATAAGTCGACTGAAGAGAATTACATCCTAGGCAAGAAAGTCCAAATAATCACAATGGATATAAGCTACAGTGGATTATTCAATGTTAATAGGTCAATGGGGTTAAAAAGTCAAATAAAACTTTCTTTTTAACCTAAATTTGAAATAACCTATTTAGAAATCAACTTGTGAGAAGATGCTGCTGTCTTACCAAACAAGGTGGCACCCCAGCCTGTGAGAGTGAGGATGCTGCCGGTGATGTTCCTGGTTATCTCGTCACCCCAGGGAAGACACAAGGGCATCACATCACCCTGGGGAGCAAACATATTACATGTATTTTTCCTAATTCTTTTATGTGATGTTTTCATTCCCCTTAAAACTCGAAGAGAATAATTGCTGTCTTATGTAATACAAGTCTAACGGTTTTAATGAAATATAAAATCACGGATATAGATCATGTAGCAAAGTGAATATATTAAATATCAAACTTGTAGATCAAACTCAACCAATCAAGTCCAGTTGCCATACTTATTTTTTTTTAATTTTCTCTAAAATTCTTTATATCTACGTCAGTACCTATCTATCTTTTAATCTATTTATCTATCAGTCTGTGTGTCTGTGTGTCTGTCTGTGTCTGTCTGTGTGTTTGTCTGTATGTCTGTCTGTACTCACCTATTTGTACTCACCTATTTGTGGTTGCAGGGGTCGAGTCACAGCTCCTTGCCCCGCCTCTTCGCTGATTGCTACTAGGTCCTCTCTCTCCCTGCCCCATGAGCTCTATCATACCTCGCCTTAAAACTATGTATGGTTCCTGCCTCCACCACATCACTTTCTAGGCTATTCCACGGCCTGACTACTCTATGACTGAAGAAATACTTCCTAACATCCCTTTGATTCATCTGAGTCTTCAACTTCCAATTGTGACCTCTTGTGTCTGTGTCCCATCTCTGGAACATCCCGTCTTTGTCCACCTCGTCTATTCCGCGCAGTATTTTATATGTCGTTATCATGTCTCCCCTGACCCTCCTGGCCTCCAGTGTCGTCAGGCCGATTTCCCTCAACCTTTCTTCATAGGACAATCCCCGTAGCTCTGGGACTAGTCTTGTTGCAAACCTTTGCACTTTCTCTAATTTCTTGACGTGCTTGACTAGGTGTGGATTCCAAACTGGTGCTGCATACTCCAGTATGGGCCTGACGTAGATGGTGTACAGAGTCTTAAACGAATCCTTACTGAGGTATCGGAACGCTATCCGTAGGTTTGCCAGGCGCCCGTATGCTGCAGCAGTTATCTGATTGATGTGCGCCTCAGGAGATATGCTCGGTGTTATACTCACCCCCAGATCTTTTTCCTTTAGTGAGGTTTGCAGTCTTTGGCCATCTAAACTATATTGTGTCTGCGGTCTTCTTTGCCCTTCCCCAATCTTCATGACTTTGCATTTGGCAGGGTTAAATTCAAGGAGCCAGTTGCTGGACCAGGCTTGTAGCCTGTCCAGATCTCTTTGTAGTCCTGCCTGATCCTCGTCCGATTCGATTCTTCTCATTAACTTCACATCGTCTGCAAACAAGGACACTTCTGAGTCTATCCCTTCCGTTATGTCGTTCACGTATACCAAGAACAGCACAGGTCCTAGGACTGACCCCTGTGGAACCCCGCTTGTCACAGGCGCCCACTCTGACACCTCGTCGCGTACCATGACTCGTTGTTTCCTCCCTGTCAGATATTCTCTGATTTATTTATTTATTTATTATAAATTTGAGCACACATACAGAGGTACAAAAAAATACAGATAAGAGCAGCATGCCAAAGCCACTTATACTATGCATAGCATTACGGGCTGGCTTAAAATTAACTTAAGATTAACTAAGCAATGATGAATTCAGTGATAAAACATTAATGTAAACAGATTACTATAAAGCACAAGTGAGTATTACAAAGACAGGTCATATGGTTGCATTCAGTCATATGAAGGATTCTGTTAGGTAGTGTATTTAAAAAATAATAAAGTTAGATTCGGTTTTAGGTTTAACATTTATGTGATATAATTGTGAGAAACATTTAAGATATACAATTTATAAGGTTCAGTTATTCAGTATTTATTTGGTTTTGGGTGAGTAAGTGATCTTTGAGTAGAGACTTGAATTTATAAACAGGTAGTGTTTCTTTTATATTTACAGGTAATGAATTCCAGATTTTAGGGCCTTTTATGTGCATTGAGTTTTTGCATAGTGTGAGATGAACACGAGGAACATCAAAGAGTGATCTGTGCCTTGTGTTATGGTCATGTGTTCTGTTGAGGTTGGCAAGGAGATGTTTGAGGGGAGGGTTAATATCAGAGTTAAGTGTTCTATGTATGTAATAGGTGCAGTAATAAGTATGGATGTTTTGTATGGTGAGTAGGTTTAGTGTATTGAATATTGGTGGAGTGTGCTGCCTGTAGTGAGAATTTGTTATCATTCTAACTGCAGCCTTTTGTTGGGTAATTAGTGGTCTGAGATGGTTAATTGTTGTTGAGCCCCATGCACAAATTCCGTAGGTGAGATAGGGGTAAATAAGAGAGTGATATAGGGCCAGGAGGGCTGACTGTGGAACATAGTACCGTATCTTCGATAGTATGCCTACAGTCTTGGAAATTTTCTTAGAAATTTGTTGTATATGTGTATGAAATTTGAGTCTATTATCAAGGTGGATTCCTAAGAATTTTCCCTCTGTTAGCTTTGTGATAGGTGATCCGTTTATCATTATGTTAAGAGGGACATCTGAAGCTCTGTTACCAAACTGAATGAAGTAGGTTTTGTCAATGTTTAGTGTAAGTTTGTTAGTCCTCATCCAGGTAGATATTTTCTGTAATTCGGTATTTACAGTATTGGCTAGTGTGACTGGGCTCGGGTGAGAGAAGACGTATGTAGTGTCATCTGCAAATAGTGTGGGTTTGAGTAATTGCGAAGCATTTGGAAGGTCATTTATGTATAGGAGAAAGAGAAGAGGGCCAAGGACACTTCCCTGTGGGACACCAACTGTAATTGGTTGCGCAGAAGAGTTTGCCCCATTTGCGTACACATATTGGCTTCTGTTGCTGAGGTATGACTTGAGGTAGTTGAGGGAGTGCCCTCTTATACCATAGTGTGACAATTTTACGTGGAGCAAGTCATGGTCAACTGTATCAAAAGCTTTACGTAAGTCAATGAAGATCCCCAGTGGGACTTCTTTTTTCTCTATTGCAGTGTATATATGTTCTAGCATGTGTATAATAGCATCATTAGTATTTTTATTAGGCCTGAATCCAAATTGGCAGGGGTTGAGTATGTTTTGGGAGATAAGGTAGGAGTAGATTCGTTTATGAATTAATTTTTCGAAGATTTTTGAGAGAGGGTGTAAGTTGGATATTGGCCTATAGTTATTCAACTCTGTTTGGTCTCCTCCTTTGTGGATCGGGGTGACCCTTGCTATTTTGAGTACTGTAGGGAAGGTGGAGGATTCGATGGATTTGTTAAAGAGTGTTGCAATGATTGGAGATAGCACTTGTGACACTTTTTTGTATATAAAGGGTGGTAAGGTACTTAAATCTCCTGCCTTGTTTTTTAGTGCATTGATAATAAGGGAGACTTCGTATGGGTTAGTCGGAGCTAGGAACAGTGTGTTCGGGTAGTTGCCGGTGAGGTAGTCATTTGGTGGGGTATCTGAGCTTGGGATTTTATTGGCAAGGTTTTGTCCTATAGTGGAGAAGAAATCATTGAGTCTGTTTGCTGTTTCTGTTGGTGGGAGTTGGGGTTCATCTGATTTTGCTAATTTTATTTCGCTATTTCGTGATATCTTTTTTGTTCCCAGAATTTCTGATAGGGTTTTCCAGGTCTTTTTTATATCACCTCGTAAGTTGGATAATCTGTTCTCATAATACAATTTTTTTGCCCTTCTTATCAGGCTGGTTAGGATTGACGAGTAACGTTTTGTTTGGTCTCTGGTTATGTGACCCATTCTGTACTGTTTTTCATATTGGTGTTTTGTATTTATGGATTTGAGAATGCTGGGTGTTAGCCAGGGACTGTTCAGTCTCTTTGCTGTCATCTGTTTAGTTTTTTTAGGGCAGTGCTTGTTATAGAGGTATTGGGTCTTTTTTAGAAAATTATTAATACATTCGTCAATATCTGTATAGATTTCTAGCTCAGTGTGCCAATCAATGTTTGCTAATGCTGTTGTGAAGTTATTAATGGCTGCCTCATTGTGAAGTCTGAAGGTGACTTTAGTAGTGTCTTGGGGTAGTTTACCAAGAGTTGTTATGAGGAAAGTAGGGTAGTGGTCTGTGGTATTATCTGTAATTATGCCTGATTTTAAAGGGGATATGGTGTTGGTCCAGATGTGGTCAAGTAGGGAAACACTAGTCTCTGTAACTCTTGTAGGTTTTGTTACTGTTGGTAGTAACATACAGTTACTCATTGTGTTTGTGAATTCAGTAACGTGTGGGTCCTGGTCTTGTAGGAGATTTATATTGAAGTCACCTGAGAGTAGTAAGTGATCTTTGTTCATGCGTGCATCAGTTATCATACTTCCTAGATTTTGACTAAATTGGCTAATGTTTGACTGTGGAACTCTGTAGATGTTTATCAATGTGAGAGGTTTTTGTAGGTATTTGGATTTGAATTTAGCTATTATATATTCCCCATGTTCATCCCTTGTGCAAGTATTAGTGATACATTCTAGTTGGTCTGAGTAGTATATGGCTGTGCCACCCCCTTGTTGGTCTGGCCTACAGTTGTGTATGGCTGTGTAACCAGGAATGGCATAGACATCTGTACTATCAGGCTTTAGCCAGGTTTCAGTTAGTGTAATGATGGACATATTGGCATGTAAGGAATTTAGTAATGCTATGAGGTCATCATAATGCTTGCTTAAAGATCTGATATTGTAGTTAAAGACAGTTATGTTGTTGTTGGCACTGAGAAGTGCCTTTGATTGTTCTGCAGTGTAGTAATTACAGTAACTGTTTGATTCATTTAAGTCATTAAATAAGAGGTTGGTATCAGGATCAATGCTTGTAATCATAAGATTTGTAGTGAATCTATAGTTAGAATTAAGTATAAAACAAAGTATAAAGTCTTAAGCTAAAAAAGAGCACCTGAATTATTTAACAAATGTAAAATAATGAGCTAAGGGACTAATACAAATAAAGTGATGATCATATAATAGAGCTTGGGAATATGATAGTAGGTAGTACTATAAAGGTAATTTTTTAAAGTTAGAATTATAGTTTAAAATTATAATAAAAAGGGACTAATATAGGTTGTGGTGAAGAATAAAGTGGTAATCAAATAAATGAGCTTTGGAATATAATGGCAAAATTGTGAACTTATTCTACTTTAGCACCTGAGAATAGCACCTTGATTATTTTAACAATTGTGGATATATAAACTAGGATAGTTATATAAAGCTAAAATAAAGGAGAAAATATATAAGGGACTAAAATTAAGTAATGGTAAGCAAAGTTAAATGGACAGATGGTAGGAATTATAATATAAACTTATAATATAAAAATACAATTTGAAATGGTACTTGCAATTGTACTAGAGTCTGGTATAGGTTGTTGACAAGATCAAGATTATAACTATAGATTTAAATTGACAAAATAAAATTCACAATTAAAGTACCAAAAGAATAATAGTAAAAAATCACAATGGTAATGTCTTGGTTATAATATGATAGTAAGATGGTAGACAGGTACCCAGGTACACAGGTACAAAGGATAATACAAAGGTTGGGGTTGAATATAAAAACTTGAAAATTTGGCAACAAAATGTTATGGGAAGTATAAAATAATGTTTAATGTACAAAAGTAAAATTGACTGGTAGTAAATATGGTGTTTAATAAAATTTTAGTAAGTAATAATGATTACAAAAAAGTGAAAAAGTAATGTTTATTTCATTCAATATTGCACTGGTAGTTATACTTGAGGTTATATGGCAGTACAAGGTAATTAAGAGTAATCTAGGATAGTAAATGTGGTATTAAAACAGGTAAAGGTAATTAGACAAGTAATGGTTATTAAAAGTCAAAAATGTTAAGAGTAAATAGAAATTTTAGTAAAAATGATATTTATTAATTTTAGTAAGTAATATCAATTGACAGTATTTAAAAAAATAAGAGGTAGTAATATGGACAGAGAAAGTATCAATTCAGCTAATGTTCAAGCGAACAATAGTAAATAAGAAAATCACATAAGGTGATTTATGCTTACTAGTAAAATTACAAAATGAGGTAGTTGAATATTTAATTACTAAGAGATTGTACAATGAAATTTGAACAATAATGGAGCAAAACATACACTACACTACGTAGGCTTTTAAGTTGGACATTGTTTAGTTATTCTCTGTAAGATTAGTATCCCTGAGAAATCGTGATAGATCATTCTCGTTCGTGATTGTGTACAGTTGACCTACATTTGTTTTCCTAACTAGAATTTTCCCATCCCGTGTGAAGCATTGGTGTATTGTGTCATTATTCTCTCGCTTAAGTTTTCTGACTCTATACAGGAGGTTCTGACGTTTTTTGGTAAGACACTCGTTTATGTATACCTCTTTCTTTACTTTAATAGATGCAATAATTAAGTCTTTTTTCCTGTCATGTGAGTGGAATCTAAGCATAACACTTTTTCTACCATGGGATCCTAGTAACCTGGCTTCTTTTATTTCAGACTCTGGTACAATAACACTAGTTTGGTCCTTTATGATCTGCAGAGTAATTTCTTTACTGTTTGTTTGGTTCATATCACTGGGAAAAAGTGGACTGTTAACTATTACTGCGTCCGATAGTTTATCTTGCTCAGTTTTATCTTCTTGGAGAGCAAAGTAGTCACTGAACTGGTTATCTAAGTTGTTCTTCCATTGTTTTACTGCTTCTTCAACCTTTGTATTAAGAGATATTATTTGTTGGGTATGGCTATCTATGACTGTTTGGATGGTCTTGTCACAGTTAGTCATTCCAGGTGTTGATAACTTTTGTTCAAGACTGAGGATTTTGTTTTCGAGTTGTGTCATCCTGGTGTCTTGTTTTGTTAGCGTCTCTCGAAGATTCATATTTTCAATAACTAAGTTGGAGATGCATGACTTTAGGGTATCTGGATCGTTGGTCATACCTGAGAGACTACTTGGTAGGTTGAATCCGGGGAAGAGAGGGGAGGATGGGCTGGCGGCAGCCATGTTTGTTGTTATTGTTGTGGTGTCGCCTTGAGTTGTGGTGAGTGGGGTGGTTGCTGGGCCGGCGTCCTCCTGACTACACTTGTTGAATAGTTGATTTTTCGGTGTTTTCTTGCTGGCCTTGGTGCTGTTTCCTCTTAGATTGCGCCTCATAATACTACAGGAATTGTTGTTGTTAAGAAGAAGTTGTAGTATACAAAGCTTAGGGTTACGTTGTTCGGCTGGCAGCGGGGTGTTGCTTTCGGTTTGTGTGCAGTCTTCCTTTGATCTCTATTATTTTCGATTTGTAGGTTTCACTGTTGGTAATCTTTGGTCATTCTGGGTGCTACGTTGGGTAGTGCAGTTTTGCTTGTAACTAGGTCATCATAGGAGCATTGGTAGCTCTGGTAGTTGGAGAAAAGTACGGAGCTTGGAAGTCGCTGCTGCCGCTGCCGCTTATGCATACAACACATGTAAAGGAGGATCAGCAACTATGCTGACAGCTCGGTCATGTTACGTATGTCGTCTCGACATACACTACTATTCTATAGGCTGAACAGGCAGGTGGTTCTGGGCTGATTCTATACAATAACAAATACATATATAACTTAGAACTAATGGATGGAATCACAATGAGTTTCATTGTAAGAACAAATCATTGTACAATATGGATGGAATTGATCGATCGATCTGTATTCATGCACTCTACGGATTCTAAAGAAGAATAAATATGTATATATATATACAAGGTGAAATTAACAGCAAAGACATCTGGTGCACTCAGAACCTTAATGTCAAATTCTCAGAATACGGAGGGAACGTGAACACGAAAAAATTTTTTTTTGAAAAAACTGATCAGTTAATAACAAAACACACAGTTGACAATTTCCTTCATCTCGGTCATCAATTATACAGAGTGTGAACATTTAAACCCAATTCTGCGAGGGTGAGGTTTGCATATGCAGAATGGTTATCATCTCTGGGAGGATCGAATTCCTCTGCAATGGCTAACACATGCCTTGACCGAGGGAGGTCTGAACGAGTATCTACAAAAGAAACTTGTGGGTTTCTCATTACTTGTCGAGTACGCAAAGAGTAACGACATTAAGGTTGATTATCTGACTGAGTATTTGAGGTAGAGGGTACAGAGCCAAGAGGATTTTCAGCATCTGTCACATCAATCTGGGTAGCAATATCATCAGCATCGCATACTAATTTCATATGAACTAAATGCGATTCTTTGTACTTACCAGTACTAATTTCTCTAACCTTATACTTATTACCAGAGATATGTTCTACAACTCGATAAGGGCCAACAAACTTTTGATCGAGCTTAGGCATTTCGGATGTTTTGTTGAAATTTGTCAGCAATACTCTTGAACCTACTTTAACTTTTGACGGCTTAGCACGGCTATTAGTTACTCTAGTAAATTCTGCTGTTGATTTATGAAGTGTTTCACGGATTCTTCTAAAAACACTTTGAGCCATGCTGGTACGAGTTGCTATGAAATCATCAGGGTTGTAATTGGGTTTCGGAGTGGAATATAACAACTCATAGGGTAAGCGCTTGTCTACACCATACAATGCATAATGTGGAGTATCACCTATGGAAACATTGAAAGCAGAATTTATGGCACATTGAACATCTGGTATGACTTCATCCCAATTTTCACTATTGGGGTTGATAGTGGCTCTCAGGACATCAAGTACTTTCTTATTGGTTCGTTCGGCTAACCCATTGCTGGCAGGATGATGAGGAACAATGGTGGATTTAGAGATCTTGTATAAAGTACACAAATTTTCAAGAGTCTCATTACAGAATTCACCTCCATTATCTGTTACTAAGGACTTAGGGGTGGTATGCCTGCAGATAATGCGTTCTTTAAACGCTTTAGCTACTGTCTCTGCAGTCTTATCTGCAATAGGAACTAACTCACAATATCTGGTGAAATGGTCTACCATAACACACAGATGTTTGTTGCCTTGGAGGGAACATTTAAAATTGTTAACAAATCAAGGGCAACTCTTTCCCACGGTTCACTAGTGGTTGGGTACACTTGGATTGGATTAGGACCATTGACATTTCCTTTATGTTGCATACAAACTCTACATTTCTTAACATACTCTGAAATGTCAGTTGCCATACGTGGCCAAAAGTACTTCATTCTGGCTTGTTTCACAGAACGATCCACAGAAATAGTTTAGTGAGAGGTTGAGAAATAGTTTAGTGAGAGGGTGAGAAATAGTTTAGTGAGAGGGTGAGAAATAGTTTAGTGAGAGGGTGAAATAGTTTAGTGAGAGAGTGAGAAATAGTTTAGTGAGAGGGTGAGAAATAGTTTAGTGAGAGAGTGAGAAATAGTTTAGTGAGAGGGTGAGAAATAGTTTATTGAGAAGGTGAGAAATAGTTTGGTGAGAAGGTGAGAAGTAGTTTAGTGAGAGGGTGGGAAATAGTTTAGTGAGAGGGTGGGAAATAGTTTATTGAGAGGGTGAGAAATAGTTTAGTGAGAGGGTGGGAAATAGTTTATTGAGAGGGTGAGAAATAGTTTAGTAAGAGGCTGAGGAACAGTTTAGTGAGAGGCTGAGGAATAGTTTAGTGAGAGGCTGAGGAATAGTTTAGTGAGAGGCTGAGGAACAGTTTAGTGAGAGACAGGAACAGTTTAGTGAGAGGCTGAGGAACAGTTTAGTGAGAGGCTGAGGAACAGTTTAGTGAGAGGCTGAGGAACAGTTTAGTGAGAGGGTGAGGAACAGTTTAGTGAGAGGCTGAGGAACAGTTTAGTGAGAGACAGGAACAGTTTAGTGAGAGGGTGAGGAACAGTTTAGTGAAAGGCTGAGGAACAGTTTAGTGAGAGGCTGAGGAACAGTTTAGTGAGAGGGTGAGGAACAGTTTAGTGAGAGACAGGAACAGTTTAGTGAGAGGGTGAGGAACAGTTTAGTGAGAGGGTGAGGAACAGTTTAGTAAGAGGCTGAGGAACAGTTTAGTGAGAGGCTGAGAAACAGTTTAGTAAGAGGGTGAGGAACAGTTTAGTGAGAGGCTGAGGAACAGTTTAGTGAGAGACAGGAACAGTTTAGTGAGAGGGTGAGGAACAGTTTAGTGAGAGGGTGAGGAACAGTTTAGTAAGAGGCTGAGGAACAGTTTAGTGAGAGGCTGAGGAACAGTTTAGTAAGAGGCTGAGGAACAGTTTAGTAAGAGGCTGAGGAACAGTTTAGTGAGAGGGTGAGGAACAGTTTAGTGAGAGGGTGAGGAACAGTTTAGTGAGAGGCTGAGGAACAGTTTAGTGAGAGGGTGAGGAATAGTTTAGTGAGAGGGTGAGGAATAGTTTAGTGAGAGGGTGAGGAATAGTTTAGTGAGAGGGTGAGGAATAGTTTAGTGAGAGGGTGAGGAATAGTTTAGTGAGAGGGTGAGGAATAGTTTAGTGAGAGGGTGAGAACAGTTTAGTGAGAGGGTGAAAACAGTTTAGTGAGAGGGTGAGGAACAGTTTAGTGAGAGGGTGAGGAACAGTTTAGTGAGAGGGTGAGAACAGTTTAGTGAGAGGGTAAGGAACAGTTTAGTGAGAGGGTGAGGAACAGTTTAGTGAGAGGGTGAGGAACAGTTTAGTGAGAGGGTGAGGAACAGTTTAGTGAGAGGGTGAGGAACAGTTTAGTGAGAGGGTGAGGAACAGTTTAGTGAGAGGGTGAGAACAGTTTAGTGAGAGGCTGAGGAACAGTTTAGTGAGAGGCTGAGGAACAGTTTAGTGAGAGGGTGAGGAACAGTTTAGTGAGAGGGTGAGGAACAGTTTAGTGAGAGGGTGAGAACAGTTTAGTGAGAGGGTGAGGAACAGTTTAGTGAGAGGGTGAGGAACAGTTTAGTGAGAGGGTGAGGAACAGTTTAGTGAGAGGGTGAGGAACAGTTTAGTGAGAGGGTGAGGAACAGTTTAGTGAGAGGGTGAGAACAGTTTAGTGAGAGGGTGAGGAACAGTTTAGTGAGAGGGTGAGGAACAGTTTAGTGAGAGGGTGAGGAACAGTTTAGTGAGAGGGTGAGGAACAGTTTAGTGAGAGGGTGAGAACAGTTTAGTGAGAGGGTGAGAACAGTTTAGTGAGAGGGTGAGGAACAGTTTAGTGAGAGGGTGAGGAACAGTTTAGTGAGAGGGTGAGAACAGTTTAGTGAGAGGGTGAGGAACAGTTTAGTGAGAGGGTGAGGAACAGTTTAGTGAGAGGCTGAGGAACAGTTTAGTGAGAGGGTGAGGAACAGTTTAGTGAGAGGCTGAGGAACAGTTTAGTGAGAGACAGGAACAGTTTAGTGAGAGACAGGAACAGTTTAGTGAGAGGCTGAGGAACAGTTTAGTGAGAGACAGGAACAGTTTAGTGAGAGACAGGAACAGTTTAGTGAGAGGCTGAGGAACAGTTTAGTAAGAGGCTGAGGAACAGTTTAGTGAGAGGCTGAGGAACAGTTTAGTGAGAGGCTGAGGAACAGTTTAGTAAGAGGCTGAGGAACAGTTTAGTAAGAGGCTGAGGAACAGTTTAGTGAGAGGGTGAGGAACAGTTTAGTGAGAGGCTGAGGAACAGTTTAGTGAGAGGCTGAGGAACAGTTTAGTAAGAGTCTGAGGAACAGTTTAGTGAGAGGCTGAGGAACAGTTTAGTAAGAGTCTGAGGAACAGTTTAGTGAGAGGCTGAGGAACAGTTTAGTGAGAGGCTGAGGAACAGTTTAGTGAGAGGGTGAGGAACAGTTTAGTGAGAGGGTGAGGAACAGTTTAGTGAGAGGCTGAGGAACAGTTTAGTGAGAGGCTGAGGAACAGTTTAGTGAGAGGCTGAGGAACAGTTTAGTGAGAGGCTGAGGAACAGTTTAGTGAGAGGCTGAGGAACAGTTTAGTGAGAGGCTGAGGAACAGTTTAGTGAGAGGCTGAGGAACAGTTTAGTAAGAGGCTGAGGAACAGTTTAGTGAGAGGCTGAGGAACAGTTTAGTGAGAGGCTGAGGAACAGTTTAGTGAGAGGCTGAGGAACAGTTTAGTGAGAGGCTGAGGAACAGTTTAGTGAGAGGCTGAGGAACAGTTTAGTGAGAGGCTGAGGAACAGTTTAGTGAGAGGCTGAGGAACAGTTTAGTGAGAGGCTGAGGAATGGAGCTGCAGACATGTGTCTTATTCAACTAAACATTTACAAACATTAAACACAGGTTCCCCTCTTGTTTCTTTCTTAGGAAATATCATCACCTTAACTAAATCTTAAAATATTCACTGAATTTAAACTAAGAAATAATTAAATTGTTATATAACTGGTAACAGTTTACTGCCCATAAATCTTGGTGGAAGTATTTAGTATTAACCCATAATTAGGTGAACACTGTGTCGTTACCACAGGTTAAACACTTCATCACCAACACTGTCGTTACCACAGGTTAAACACTTCATCACCAACACTGTGTCGTTACCACAGGTTAAACACTTCATCACCAACACTGTCGTTACCACAGGTTAAACACTTCATCACCAACACTGTGTCGTTACCACAGGTTAAACACTTCATCACCAACACTGTGTCGTTACCACAGGTTAAACACTTCATCACCAACACTGTCGTTACCACAGGTTAAACACTTCATCACCAACACTGTCGTTACCACAGGTTAAACACTTCATCACCAACACTGTGTCGTTACCACAGGTTAAACACTTCATCACCAACACTGTCGTTACCACAGGTTAAACACTTCATCACC
>NW_027197945.1:0-52073 GCF_038502225.1 Cherax quadricarinatus
CAGAGAATCTTTTCCTGATTGTAATGACATCAAAAGAACGAAATTTGATGGAAAACTGATGGAATTACGCTCTTGTAAAGTTAGCGATGTTTACGAATCGGCGATTTCGCCCACTTTGAGCCCTATTTTTGGCTAATTCCATTGTTCCAGTCGACCAGACTCATAGCTATTTCTTTAGAACTCCATTTTTTCTATCGACTGAGTACAAGAAACTGCCCATTTACCGACTTCAACTACCCAATAATGTGGTCAGAAATTTTCAATTTGGCCAATTTCGCGAAAATTAAAAAATATGACAATTTCAAAATAGGGTTCAGAATGAACAATGCAGACATTCCTGGCTCTAAAATAACATTTTCTATGTTCATCAGTCATGTCTCCAGGCCCCTCTGATATTAATCTTGCTTTTTATTTTGAATTTTTATTCAAACAAAAAATAAAATATTTACTGTTATGCAGACTACTGCAATATTGTAATAATTGTATAAATTTCAACCCATTCATGACTGTATATTAGAATGGCTACTTGGACATTTATTGGAAAATGACATCATTTGTTTACTTTTGAACATCGGCAAAAATCAAACATTTCCCCTACTTTGAGCTCCATTTCAAGGTTCTTTCATAGTAAAACCAATCAAAATCACCTCTATTTCTATAATATGTTTTCCATTCTATCAAATTAGATCAAGAAAACGAGATTACAACCATAAATACTGTATGAAAATAGACCACAAAGTCGGCATTTCAATTAAAAAAAAAAGGTCTTGAGTTTTTTTTCTCATTATGCACTGCATGCTGCAGGAATTTTTTTATATGGTGCACACTGACCACACAGACCCATTCTCTCACATGTGGGCCTACCAGCTTTCTCCTCCTTGATTTGAAGCCGCTAGAATTTATGAGTTTACCTGGAGAGAGTTCCGGGGGTCTATGCCCCCGCGGCCCGGTCTGTGACAAGGCCTCCGTGTCAAAAACGGTGGCTCGTAAGACGTATATATACGACCAAAACAGTCAAAGGGTTAATGTAGGAAGAGAGGTGAGTAGTATTTATTTGTAGGAAGTCAATGTAGGTAGCCCAGAGCCATATTATTAGCATCGACATACTTTATTCACTGAATTTAATCATTTAATCATTTAATCATTTTAGATGCCATCATAAACGAAGGAAGTAACGAATAATTCATGCCAAAAATTGTAAACAAAAGTGGAGTGGGGGAGTGGCTGGGCCAGACATAGATTCATACACATTTTCTCTGGTACCTGACCAGAGAAAATGTAATGTTGTCCCTTCGCCCGGCTACCTCACAGGTCTATAAGTATTATTATCAGAGCACATATAAAATATGCAATAAATGCCAAACAACAAGTTTACACTAACTTATATTAAGTTAGCAATATAAATAGGCATTAAAAACACAATAAAAGGTAAGATACACACAGAGTACACTTATTACTTACCTTAAAATATTAATATTAATGTGTGAGAGGTGAGTGGCAGGGTGTTTATTGAATAAAATCAGAATGGCACACCATCATCCTCTAACTTGGCACTTAACCCTTTCAGGGTTTCGGCTGTACTAGTACGGCTTACGCCCCAGGGTTTTTGACGTACTAGTATGCTTTGATTCTAGCGCCCTCAAATCTAGTGAGAGAAAGTTGGTAGGCCTAGATATGAAAGAATGGGTCTATGTGGTCAGTGTGCGCCGTATAAAAATAATCCTGCACCACACAGTGCGTAATGAGAAAAAAAAAACTGACCTTTTTTTGGATTAAAACAGTGACTTTGCACTGTATTTTCGTATGGTATTTATTGTTGTATTCTAGTTTTCCTGGTCTCATTTTATAGAATGGAAGACATACTACAGAAATTGGGATGATTTTGACTGGTTTTACAATGAGAAGTACCTTGAAATTGAGCTCAAAGTAGCAGAAATGTTTGATTTTTACCAAAGTTCAAAAGTAAACAAATCATGCCAAGCGTCCAATACACGTCAACTGGTGAGTCTAATATTCTTTCACAAGTATGCTGATATTATTTATACCATTTCTACACTAATGCAGTAGTCTGCATAACAGTAAATCTTCTATTTTTTGTAAGAATAAAAATTCGAAGTGGAAACCTAAAGAAATATAAGAGGGGCCTGGGGATGTGACTAACGAACAGAGAACTTGTTACTTTAGTGCCAGGAATGTCTGTCTTGTTTATTCTGGACCCTATTCGGAAATTGGCATCTTTTGAAATTTGTGTGAAATTGGCAAAATTGCTAAATTCTGACCACTTTATTGGATAGTTGAAATCGGTAAATGGGTGGTTTCTTGTACTCATTCGATAGAAAAAATTGAGTTCTAGCGAAATAGTTATGGTTTTTGTTGACAAGTACACTGGAATTGGCCGAAAATAGGGCTCAAAGTGGGCAAAATCGCCGTTGCGTAAACATCATCGAGACCGCTAACTTAGCAAGAGCATAATTCCGTAAGTTTTCCATGAAATTTCATACTTTTGGTGTCGTTATGATCGGAAAAAGATTCTTTATTTTTTCATAAGAATTTTTTTTTTTTTTTTTTTTTTTTTTTTTAAATTTGGGGACCTTGAGAACAAGTCTCAGAGAGGGCCTGGGGACCCTGAAAGGGTTAAAGCAAGAGGCTTAAGACTCCTCTTTTTATCACAGCTAAGCTTAGACGCCATCATCAATGAGAGCCAACTTGTTAACAAAAGAGTAAACGGGAGAGAGAGAGAACGAGATACAGAGATCAGACAGTGTAAGAACATAAACTGAACAGGTAGTGGGCGATCACTTGGTCAGGCGAAATATGTAAATGCGTATTAATGTGTGTCTACTTTTAGTTCATTCATGTACGTTTGGAGGAGTTTGTAAAACTATTACCTCACAATATTTTTTTTATTTTAATAATTACCTCACAATACAAATACATGTACTCTTATATTTTGTACAAGTTGTACAAGTTAGTACAGAATAAACAAACAGCAACACTCCCATTCTCCTGCAACACACCATTTTTAGAGTGAATGAAGAATACAGGTCCTCCATCACAAATCCGGCATCATTGGGACCTGTAGTGTGCCGGATTACTGAGTTTGCCGGATTAGAGTGGTTAGGTTAGAATACACTTAATAAAATTAGCCAACTTGACTTACACAAAGTTAACACAAAGCTCATTGAACATCGGCAAAAATTGAACATTTCCGCTACTTTGAGCTCAATTTCAAGGTACTTATCGTCATGAAAGCAATCAAAATCATGTCTATTTCTGTAATATATCTTCCATTCTATCAAATGAGTCCAAAAAAATGAGAATACAACCATAAAAACCATACGAAAATATACTGCAAAGAGGCGGCTAATGGCTGAGAAGTGAACTCCCTTATTTATCGTCCGTCTTTTTTGTTTTTGTTGTACGTTAAGAAGCATCTTTCCATCATACATTGCCCAAGTTTCAATGAGATAGCCCAACAAACAACCGAGAAAAAAATATTTACCAAAAATCATATATGGCAAGCCCAAGCCAGGTACTGGAAATAAGTCACTTTGTCTGACTTTTCTGGGTTATCCTAGGTTCTCTATACATACACTGCTATGTATGATAATCTATGTAACTGTATTTGTGTATACCTGAATAAACTTATTTACTTCTAGTCTGTCAACTGAGTACAAGAAACTGCCCATTCACTTATTTCAACTACCCAATAAAGTGGTCAGAAATTGGCAATTTGGCCGATTTCACACAAATTTCAACAGATGCCAATTTCAAAATAGGATCCAGAATAAACAATGCAGACATTCCATACAGTGGACCCCCGCATAACGATATTAATCCGTTCCTGAGAGCTCATTGTTATGCGAAATTATCGTTATGCGAATGAATTTTCCCCATAAGAAATAATGGAAATCAAATTAATCCGTGCAAGACATCCCAAAGTATGAAAAAAAAAAATTTTTACCACATGAAATATTAATTTTAATACACACAAACTGAAAAAGGCATGCACAGTTACATGACACTTACCTTTATTGAAGATCTGGTGATGATTGATGGGATGGGAGGAGGAGAGAGTCTTAGTGTTTAGAAGGGGAATCCCCTTCCATTAAGACTTGAGGTGTCAAGTCCTTTTCTGGGGTTACTTCCCTTCTTCTTTTAATGCCACTAGGACCAGCTTCAGAGTCACTGGACTTCTGTCGCACAACATATCTGTCCATAGTGGCCTGTACCTCTCGTTCCTTTATGACTTTCCTAAAGTGTTTCACAACATTGTCAGTGTAATAGTCACCAGCACGGCTTGCAATAGCTGTGTTAGGGTGATTGTCATCAAAAAAGGTTTGCACTTTAAGCCACATTGCACACATTTCCTTAATCTTTGAAGTAGGCAACTTCTTCAATTTCTCTCTCCCCTCCTCCGAAGCAGTTTCCTCAGGTCTGGCCTCTTGCTGTTGAAGTTGATCTAGCAGCTCATCAGTGGTTAGTTCTTCATTGTCCTCCTCCACCAACTCTTCCACATCATCCCCACTAACCTCCAACCCCAAGGACTTTCCCAATGCCACAATGGATTCCTCAACTGGCATAGGATTCCCAGGGTTAGCCTCAAACCCTTCAAAATCCCTTTGGTCTACACATTCTGGCCACAGTTTCTTCCAAGCAGAGTTCAAGGTCCTCTTAGTCACTCCCTCCCAAGCCTTACCTATAAGGTTTACACAATTGAGGATATTAAAGTGATCTCTCCAAAACTCTCTTAGAGTCAATTGAGTTTCTGAGGTCACTACAAAGCACCTTTCAAACAGAGCTTTTGTGTACAGTTTTTTGAAGTTTGCAATAACCTGCTGGTCCATGGGCTGCAGGAGAGGAGTGGTATTAGGAGGCAAAAACTTCACCTTAATGAAGCTCATGTCCCCATAAAGTCGCTCTGCCACGTCTGTAGGATGACCAGGGGCATTGTCTAACACCAGGAGGCACTTAAGGTCTAATTTCTTTTCAGTTAGGTAATCTTTCACATTGGGGGCAAATGCTTGGTGTAACCAGTCATAGAAAAAGTCCCTAGTGACCCACCCATGCCTTACTGTTTGCCCTCCACAGCACACACAAATTAGCCTTGAGGATATTCTTTTGCCTGAACGCTCTGGGAGTTTCTGAGTGATACACTAATAAAGGCTTCACTTTGCAATCACCACTAGCATTGGAACACATCAACAGAGTAAGCCTGTCTTTCATAGGCTTATGTCCTGGGAGTGCCTTTTCCTCCTGAGTAATGTAGGTCCTGCTTGGCATTTTCTTCCAAAACAGGCCTGTTTCATCACAATTAAACACTTGTTCAGGTTTCAGTCCTTCACTGTCTATGTACTCCTTGAATTCCTGCACATATTTTTCAGCTGCTTTGTGGTCCGAACTGGCAGCCTCACCATGCCTTATCACACTATGTATGCCACTACGCTTCTTAAATCTCTCAAACCAACCTTTGCTGGCCTTAAATTCACTCACATCATCACTAGTTGCAGGCATTTTTTTAATTAAATCCTCATGCAACTTCCTAGCCTTTTCACTTATGATCACTTGAGAGATGCTATCTCCTGCTATCTGTTTTTCATTTATCCACACCAATAAGAGTCTCTCAACATCTTCCATCACTTGCGATCTCTGTTTCGAAAACACAGTTGAACCTTTGGCAAGAACAGCTTCCTTGATTGCCGTTTTGTTGGACACAATAGTAGCGATGGTTGATTGGGGTTTACTATACAACCTGGCCAGCTCGGAGACACGCACTCCACTTTCATACTTAGCAATGATCTCTTTCTTCATCTCTATAGTAATTCTCACCCTTATTCCTGTAGGGTTGGCACTAGAAGCTTTCTTGGGGCCCATGGTCACTTATTTTGCAGATAAAATCACCAAAAACACTGTAATAATACGAAATGTTCCGATTGTATGCTTGGATGTTACCGCGGAGGCTGGCTGGTAAACAATGCCACCGGCGGAACATGTGAGGCTGGCTCAGGCCGCACATTAGACGCGTCTCGGACGAATAGCGTTGAGCGGGTTTTTTAGCGGTATGCGAGGCAAAATCTTAGCGATAAAATGTATCGGTATGCGGATTTAACGTTATGTGATGCCAACGGTATGCGGGGGTCCACTGTACAATTTCAAAATAGGGTCCAGAATAAACAATGTAGGTATTCCTGGCACTAAACTAACATTTCCTCTGTTCATTAGTTATGTTTTGAGGCTTTACAAATAAATTCCATTTTGATTTTTTATTCACATAATGAATTTTTATTCACACCAAAAAATAGAAGATTTACTGTTATGCAATACTGTAATAATTGTATAAATATCATCACCATATTTGTGAATGTATATTAGACCCACCAGCTGGCGTGTATTAGACGTGTGAGGTCGTTTGTTTACTCTTGAATATCGGCAAAAATTTAACATTTCTGCTACTTTGAGCTCAGTTTCAAGCCATTTCCAGTGCTAAAACCAATCAAAATCATCTCTATTTCTGTAATATGTCTTCCATTCTATCAAATGAGACCAAGAAATCGCAAATACAACTATAAAAAACATACGAAAAAACACTGCAAAGTTGCTGTTTTAATCGAAAAATCATGATTTCATTTTTTTTCTCTCATTATACACAGTGTGCTGCAGGATCTGTTTTATGTGGTGCACACATACCACATAGATGTATTCTCTCATATCTAGGCCCAAATGTACCACTCACAGTTTATCAGAGTGAGCTGAGCTCATGGCGTAGATCTACGGTTTGGACCCTGAACGTAAAGCCGTAGATCTACGGGACGGACCCTGAAAGGGCCTGTAGTAAAGAAGGTGAGAAATACGATTGAATTTAAGAAAACCATCATTGAACAATATGAAAGTGGTACAAGTGTGGCCGAACTGTCCAGGATGTATAAGAAACCCTACACAACCTTATGTTCCATAGTGGCCAAGAAAAAGGAAATCAAGGATGCTGTTGTTGCAAAGGGAGTAACTATGCTGACAAAAATGAGATCACCAGTACTGGAAGAGGTTGAGAAGTTATTATTGGTGTGGATAAATGAGAAACAATTAGCAGGAGATACTCTTATGACTTCGATTATTTGTGAAAAGGCTAGGCAGTTGCATGAAGATTTGGTAAAGAAATTGCCTGCAAATAGTGGTGATGTGAGTGAATTTAAGGCCAGCAAAGGCTGGTTTGAGAGATTTAAGAACCGTACTGGCATACACAGTGTGGTAAGGCATGGTGAGGCTGCCAGTTCGGACCACAAGGCGGCTGAAAAATATGTGCATGAATTCCAGGAGTACATAGAGGCTGAAGGACTGAAACCTGAACAAGTGTTCAATTGTGACGAAACAGGCCTCTTTTGGAAGAAAATGCCAAAGAGGACCTTCATTACACAAGAGGAAAAGGCAATGCCAGGACACAAGCCTATGAAAGACAGGCTGACGCTAATGTTCTGTGCTAATGCTAGTGGGGATTTCAAAGTGAAGCCATTACTAGTGTACCATTCTGAAAATCCCAGAGTGTTCAGGAAAAACAATGTTATGAAGAGTAAATTGTGTGTGTTTTGGAAATCTAATAGTAAGGCATGGGTCACGAGGGAAATTTTCGTCGAGTGGTTCAATGAAGTGTTTGGCCCTAGTGTGAAGGAGTATCTCCTGGAAAAGAAATTGGATCTCAAGTGCCTGCTAGTAATGGACAATGCACCTGCTCATCCTCCAAACTTGGATGACCTAATTTTCGAGGAGTTTGGGTTCATCACAGTAAAGTTCTTGCCCCCGAATACCACTCCTCTCCTCCAGCCCATGGACCAGCAGGTCATTGCAAACTTTAAAAAACTCTACACAAAAGCAATGTTTCACAGGTGCTTGACTGTGACCACAGACACTCACTTGACCCTAAGGGAATTTTGGAGAGAACACTTCAGCATCCTCCACTGCATAACCCTTATAGGTATGGCTTGGGAGGGAGTGACTACCAGGACTTTGAACTCTGCTTGGAGAAAATTGTGGCCAGATTGTGTCGACAAGAGGGATTTTGAAGGGTTTGGGACTGACCCTGATGAGCCTATGTCTGTTGTAAAATCAATTGTGGCACTGGGGAGTTCCATGGGGTTGGATGTGAGTTTGGAGGATGTGGAAGAATTGGTGGAAGACCACAATGAAGAGCTCACCACTGAGGAGCTGCAAGAGCTTCAGCAGGAAGAGCAACACATCGCAGCTCAGAATCTTGCTGCAGAGGAGGAGGAAGAGAGATGGAAGAAGGTGCCTTCTTCAGAAATTAAAGAGATTTTTACTATGTGGGGTAAGATGGAAAGCTTTATGGAGAAACATCACCCTAACAAGGTTGTTGCAAGCCAGGTTGGCAACATGTACAGTGACAAAGTCTTGGGCCATTTTAGGGAAGTGTTAAAAGATAAGATAAGATTTCGTCGGATTTTTAACCCTGGAGGGTTAGCCACCCAGGATCCAAGGTCAGTGCGTCATCGAGGACTGATATTACTCTTGCAGTTTACCTATTTTTTGAAGGTGTTTTCGAAATTCACCCGCCGGGAATCAAAAAAGCTTTAGATATTACTCTTGCTTTCTAGACAAAAAATAGAAGATTTACTATTATACAGACTACTGCAATACTGTAATAATTGTATAAATAACATCAACCCATTCATGACTGCATATTAGAATGGCTAGTTGGACATTTATTGGACAATGACATCATTTGTTTACTTTTGAACATCGGCAAAAATCAAAGATTTTCCCTACTTTGAGCTCCATTTCCAGGTTTCTTTTATAGTAAAATCAATCAAAATCACCTCTAATTCTATAATATGTTTTCCATTCTATCATATGAGACCAAGAAAACGAGAATACAACCATAAGTACTATACGAAAATAGACCACAAAGTCGGCATTTTAATTAAAAAAAAAACGGTCGGAGTTTTTTTTTCTCATGCACTGCGTGCTCCAGGATTTTTTTTATATGGTGCACACTGACCACACAGACCCATTCTCTCACATGTGGGCCTACCAGCTTTCTCCTTCTTGATTTGAAGCCGCTAGAATTTATGAGTATATATACGTCAAACACGGTACCTCGTAAGACGTATATGTATGACCGCGACAGTCAAAGGGTTAAAGAGACTCCAGAAACAGAGCTCTCTGGACAGTTATTTTGCGAGACAGGATTCCAGTGCCTCTCAAGCTGGTCCTAGTGGCATTAAGAAACAGAGAAGAGAAGTAACCCCAGAAAAGCAATTGGTACCCAAGGTGTTGATGGAAGGGGATTCCCCTTCCAAACTGTAAATAATCCAATCTCTCTCCTCCTCCAGTCTTCCATACACTAAGAAGAATCGCCAATAAAGGTAAGTGTTATGCTGTTAATGTTTCATTCATCATGTCCCATTGTATTGTTTATGTACTACATCTATATTTCATGTAAAAAATTTTTTTGTTTTAATACTTCTGGGTGTCAGGAACATATTAATTGTACAGTGGACCCCCGCTTAACGATCACCTCCAAATGCGACCAATTATGTAAGTGTATTTATGTAAGTGTGTTTGTACGTGTATGTTTGGGGGTCTGAAATGGACTAATCTACTTCACAATATTCGTTATGGGAAAAAATTCGGTCAGTACTGGCACCTGAACATACTACTGGAATGAAAAAAGTTCGTTAACCGGGGGTCCACTGTATTTACTTTATTTCTTATGGGAAAATTGATTCGAAAATCGTAGATTTCAATAATAGCAACACCTCCAGGAACGGATTAATTGCGATAAACGAGGGACCACTGTACTAGAAACATGCCACATTGACTTTTTTGAGTTATCCTAGGTTCTCTACACACATGCTGCTATGTGTGATAATCGTACAGTGGACCCCCGCATAACGATTACCTCCGAATGCGACCAATTATGTAAGTGTATTTATGTAAGTGCGTTTGTACGTGTATGTTTGGGGGTCTGAAATGGACTAATCTACTTCACAATATTTCTTATGGGAACAAATTCGGTCAGTACTGGCACCTGAACATACTTCTGGAGTGAAGAAATATCGTTAACCGGGGGTCCACTGTATTTGTTTACCATATCCTCTTCATACCTCCGTCGAACTGCTCGGTGTTATGCCAAATACAGTGGACCCCCGGTTAACGATATTTTTTCACTCCAGAAGTATGTTCAGGTGCCAGTACTGACCGAATTTGTTCCCATAAGGAATATTGTGAAGTAGATTAGTCCATTTCAGACCCCCAAACATACACGTACAAACGCACTTACATAAATACACTTACATAATTGGTCGCATTCGGAGGTGATCGTTATGCGGGGGTCCACTGTACCAGCTTGCTCAGGGTGGTACCTCTGCACAAACATTTGGACATCATTCCACTTGGCACAGATCTCCTTAATCTTTGAACAAGGCACCTCATCCATTCCCTATATTAACACCTTTTGGAACATCAGCTTCCTTGATTTGTTCTTTCTTTGACAGGATAGAACCGATGGTCGACTTGTTTTTCTCATACATCCTGGCAAGCCCAACAAGTCTCGCACCACTCTCATACTTCTGTATTATTTCCTTCTTCACACCTATGGTGTTTCTCACTTTCTTTACCACATGGGTACCACTAGCAAGTTTCTTTGGGCCCATGGCAGCCTATTTCACAGTCCCACAAGCACTAAACACAACGAAATACAGTGGACACCCGCATAACGATCACCTCCGAATGCGGCCAATTATGTAAGTGTATTTATGTAAGTGCATTTGTACGTGTATGTTTTGGGGTCTGAAATGGACTAATCTACTTCACAATATTCCTTATGGGAACAAATTCAGTCAGTACTGGCACCTGAACATACTTCTGGAGTGAAAAAATATTGTTAACCGGGGGTCCACTGTAATTGTAAAATGTGTGAATGAGAGCGCAGGTTAGTGTTCACTCAAGCATAAACAAAGCTAGACTGCTCACGGCGCCTGCGCGGGGACGCGGACAGAGCAGGCCGGCAGACAGGTCCCGTACCCGGCGGTCTGAAAATAGGGGCGCATTCGATAATCGACACACAGTTTGTCCGAAAAAATAGTCCTATTTTCGAAACGTTCGATATGTGATACGTTTGATTTTTGAGGTTCCACTATGTAATTTATAAATAAGAAATCTTTCTTTCAACACACCGGCCGTATCCCACTGAGGCGGGGTGGCCCAAAAGGAAAAACGAAAGTTTCTCCTTTTACATTTAGTAATACATACAGGAGAAGGGGTTACTAGCCCCTTGCTCCCGGCATTTTAGTCGCCTCTTACAACACGCATGGCTTACGGAGGAAGAATTCTGTTCCACTTCCCCATGGAGATAAGAGGAAATAAACAAGAATAATAACTAGAAAGAAAATAGAAGAAAACCCAGAGGGGTGTGTATATATGTGCTTGTACATGTATGTGTAGTGTGACCTAAGTGTAAGTAGAAGTAGCAAGACGTACCTGAAATCTTGCATGTTCATGAGACAGAAGAAAGGACACCAGCAATCCTACCGTCATGTAAAACAATTACAGGCTTTCGTTTTACTCACTTGGCAGGACGGTAGTACCTCCCTGGGCTGTTGCTGTCTACCAACCTACTACCTATCATATAAGAAATATTTACGCTTTAATTTATAAATAAAAAATATTTACACTTACCTTGGAGGAGATGCTGGCAAAGGTTTAGGGTGGTGGAAGATAGCAGGGCAGCATATATTCAGTGGCCCTATACACCTCCAACAACATTGGAGAGTTACTTTTGTGTCATTTTTCTGTTGCATAATTGCTTAACTTACTTGCTACACTGTTAATGCTACACTTTATTGCTTGCTGGTGCAATAGCATTTATCGATACCTGCTGCTTTATTATCGTACATATCTTAGAATCACTGAAGAATGCACATTTTCCCCTCTCTCTTCCTTGTTCACTTTGGTACTTTGCTACGAGTTTTTTCACGAATTCTATTGTGCTTCTTTCCTTCTTTACCAAAGGACTAGCACTATGAGCTTTGTTTGGGCCCATGGTGGCTCATTTAGCAGTTGCAAGCACAAAAAAATGGGTTATTATGAAATATATCGTATGAGCCCATGGGGTGATAGTCACTTGCCCACAAATCGTGCCACACTGACTCTGAATGTTGTACTCACCTAATTGTGGTTGCAGGGGTTGAGACTCAGCTCCTGTGTGGGAGTCTTTGTGTATGCCTGGCCATTTCTGGCTGCATGGACACGTCCCGTATGACGGACGAATTACGAGGCCAATCACAAACCACGAGGCTATACTTTTCTGAAAGTTGCCGAAAGTCGGATTTCACAAACGTCGCGGCTGCTGAAGTGCGGGGGTTCACTGTGTGTGTACAGTAGGGCCCTGCTTTACGGCTTTTCACTTTACGGCGTTCCGCTAATACGGTCATTTCAAATTATGACCTTAACTCGCTATACAGCTCCCCCCACCTGACTTTCTAATACGGTCACCGCGCCCCACCCGGTTTGTTTACATTCTCCGTGAGCTCAGTAAGCACTAAGTCTCTCCATTTTGTCTGGAAACTCCAAAATTTCAAATGTTTTTAAAAGTTATTTCATATTTTATATATACTTATATACTCTGATAATTATACTTATGTATACCTGTACCTAAATAAACTTACATACTGTGCTGGCATGCAGGTACACATTAAAATCAGTAAGAGTGTCTTATGTCTCCAGACGTCATATTAGTAATGATGATGATAATCATCGAGTCTCATTTAAATGTCGTATATTACGTTAATATACACATTTTCATTAATCCATCCATGATATTTTTTTTTCAAAATTATATAATAAACACAATACATAACATAAAAAGATGATAAATACACCCCACAATAGAATAAATAAACATAAATATGAAATGTGGCAGCCAGATAACTTGTACAAGTGATGGCAAGAATAACATTTTCTCTAATCTAACATAAGAGAAAATGTGTTACTGGGGGTAACCGTAGAAAATTATTCCTTTCGTATGTATGTAAGTTTATTCAGGTATACACAAATACAGTTACATAGATTATCATACATAACAACATATGTGTAGAGAACCTAGGATAACCCAAAAAAGTCGGAGTGACTTATTTCCATTGCCTTCACTCAGAGCATCATTTCTTCTCAAAATGATGTTACATGAGAATGGGAGTGTTCTTCTTTATTTATTCTACCGTATCAATGTAGAGACAACTTGTACACAATGTAACTTGTACACAAACCAGACGTGTACACTGTTTGTTTACAAAACATACCTTCGCCTGGTTTGTTTACATAACTCTGCGCCTGTCCTCTCTCATGCACTCATTCTTTCTCTCTCTCATTTATTCGTTTTATCTCATTTACTTACTCCTGACCCTACATTAAGACTACAAATATTTTAAGGTAAGTAATGAGTGAACTGTATATACATTTTATCGCTCTGGGATGCTTAAATATCATAGAATAGTATGTGTGGGTGGGTTGGCCTGGTATGGTAGCCCGGCTGACTACCATACATACCACACTTGATTTCTTACAATAAATACTACTTGTCTCACCCTAGATTAAGACTATAAATATTTTAAGGTAAGTAATGAGTGCACTATGTGTGTATTGTACTTTTTTTATTGTTTTTTGATGCCTGGTTCTATTGCTAACTTAATATATGTTAGTGTAAACTTGTTATTTAGTGTTTGTATGCATTTATAACTGGAAAAAAAGGGTGTTCCACTTTACGGCAGTTTCCGCTTTATGGCGGTAGCCTGGAACCTAACCTGCCGTATAAGTGGGGCCCTACTGTGTTGCTGTACTGTACCTTCTAACTAAATTCTCACTCCTATGCTTGCTTACATCATTGCCTCCAGCACTGAGGCAGATAATAGGATTGATCCCATTACCGTTCATAATGTTGTCAAGCTGGGTAACAATATTCTCCATCCCAGCCCCAGGAAAGCAAACCCTCTGTCTCCTACTCCTTTCCTTCAAGCAGAAGGCCCTATCCATATACCTAACCTGGCTATCCCCAACAACGTTTTTACGTTCCTTGGTGTCGTTTGTCATAATGCTCCCAGTAGTCGATTCACATTCATCGGGTAGCACAGAGAATGCGTTCGATGTTTCCACAGCAGTCTCTTTCTTCTTCATCGTTTCTACCTCTCCATTCGTCTTCTTGATCTTCAACATTGTTTCATGCTGTCCAGCCACTGCCCAAGTTCCCTTCTTGACCTGAGGACTCTCAACAGGATGACTACTACGAATCCTCTTGTTTTCCTTCATCAATCGCCATATCTCAAGCTTCACTACCCTCAATTCCTCCTTAATTAAGCTGCTGGTAGAGTTGCTCAATGGAGGGCATCTTGGTTCAGTCCACAGGAGTACACTAGACACATCCTCGCTGAGCTATGTACAGGTCACCACTGTATTTTTGTAGTGTATTTTTCTCGCCTGCATTACAAGGAGATGACTTCACGTATTCCCAGTAATTGAAGTGCTTGATTGTACTTATAATCACAGAGAAAGTTCTCTGTATATTCTCCAGATCTGCAGTTTCACCTGCCTTGAAAAGGGCTGTTAGTGTACAACAGTATTTCAGCATAGAGAGAAAAAGTGATTTAAAGAGAATCATCATTGGCTTGGTATCCCTTGTTTTGAATGTTCTCATTATCCATCCCATCATTTTCCAAGCAGATGTGATAGAGACATTGTTGTGATCTTGGAAAGTTAGATTCTATGACATTCACTTTCAAGCCATAAATGGTAGTTTTTTGCTCTATTATGTGGTTGGAATTTATTTTATACTCTGATCTAGTTTTTATTGTATTAATATTGGTAGAATTACCGACAATATGTAAAGTAAAACTTTCATCAAAGACTGCAAGAAAAGAGCACTTCAGATCATTAATTCTCCATGCACCAACACCATTCTTAAAGTTATAATTCTTCCCAACAGCCAGGTTGCACCGAATGTTTCTAAAGTACTAGCACAAGCTAACACCAGAGTCGCCATCGCTTCCAGCACTTCAATAAAGGATCTAACCAGGACAAAATCCAAGCACCATGACCCAGTCAATGCAGGGGTTTACACTATACCGTGTGGGGGCTGTGACAGGATTTATGTAGGTGAACAGCAAGAAACCTCAAAACATGCCTCAATGAACACATTAATGCATGTAGGAATGATAACTTGAACAACGCCTGCATACAACACCAAAATTCCACCAGTCATCTTATGAAATTCAGGGATGCCCGATTAGTGATCAAAGAAACTAATTTCCGCAGACGCAAGTGCCTTGAATGAGCATTAATCGCTGTTTCTAACAAAATTAAACAAAACAAAGGCAGCTTCATCATCTCTGAAGTCTTAGTGTGAATCCTCCTGAAGACAGTAAACCCTGCCATCACAGTCTCTCCTGCTAATGCTACATAAGCACATTACAAAGGAGGAACACTGAGACAGGCCTTCTCTAATACAACCTACAACAGAAATATTTGTCTAACCTATTTTTACGCTACCCAAGTCATAGCTTTTATAACCTTTTACTCGTGTGCAAGTTGATTGTTCTACCATATTGTATTACTACTACTACCACAGCTAATATTACTACTACTACTACCACTAGTATTACACCTCACTCTAAGCCTATATATACCCTTCTATGTCCATGTATTGTAACGGCTTGATAAAGCTCCTGGAGTGTGACACGTTGCCACAGTAAAATGTCACATCAGTTGCATTTGTGTCCTTTTATTTTACACTAGTTTTTATTTCCTCAAGTTTTCCATAGAGGACTAATTTAAATCTGTCCTTGTTGAACATCATATTGTTTTGAGGTCCATTTGAAGACTTGGTTTATATCTGCTTGGAGATGTGCAGTCTCCTCACAGGACAAGTCATACAAATTCTGGTATCATCAACAAAAGAAGATACAATGATATGGCTTGCATCTCTGTCTACATCAGATATGAGGATGAGGAAAAGGATGGGAGGATGTCCTGTGCCTTGTGGCACAGAGCTTTTTCACTGTAGCTGCTTCTGACTTCAGTATGTTTACTACTACTATTTGTGTTCTGTTGGCTAGGTTCCATCAATAATCTGGCACTAATTTTGGCTAGCATAATTTCAAATTTCATCATTATACTGACTCAGAATTTGTGCAGATGGTTTTGAATCCACAGCAGCAAGCCATTGAAGGAGAGCAGTGATGAAAGTGAGGAAGATGTAGCAGTCTCTCTATTGATAGGTTAATTAAGTGTATTCTAACCTAACCACTCTGTAATCTGGCAAACTCGCTAATCTGGTACGCTACAGGTCCCAGTGATGCTGGATTAGTGATGGCCAACCTGTACCCACTTGTAGATTCCTTTAGTCTAGTCGTGGCCCCAGACTATTCAACATCTTACACGAAGATATCAGAAATGTGGTTGGAACAAGTGTAGAAGCCTTCAAGAGGAAACTGGACAAGTATCTTCACCAGGTGCCAGATCAACCAAACCATGATGGATATGGATATGTGGGGCAGTGGCCCTCCAGCAGTAACAGCCTGGTTGACCAGGCAAACACCAGGCGAGCCTGGCCCATGGCCGGGCTCCGAGAGTAGTGAGACTAGAAATTCATCAAAGGTATACCAAAAGTCGAAGGTAGTTATTATGAGGATGGGTGGTGCAGGAAGATTCGTCCTTGAATCTGCTATTTGCTGAATGGTTGGGTTTCTGTGGAGATGTACGTTGGGAAACAGGGTCTTTGCATGGGCATGAGCAAACATTCTATTCAGAGGAGGGAAAACTCCCTGGGGAGGGGGGGAATGCAGGTTGGTCCACACACAATACAGGAAGGCCCCACTTATACGGCTGGTTAGGTTCCAGGCTGCCGCCGTAAAGCGGAAACTGCCGTAAATTGGAACACCCGTAATGAGTTTTACAAATGCATACAAACACTAGGAACAGTTTACACTAACATATATTAAGTTAGCAATAAACCAGGCATCAAAAAACAATAAAAAAGTACAATACACACATAGTGCACTCATTACTTACCTTAAAAATGCATACAAATCTAGATAGACAAGTATTTATTGTAACATATATTAAGTTAGCAATAGTCAACCAGGCATCATAAAACCCACAATAAAAATGTACAAAGCACACATAGTGCACTCATTACTTACCTTAAAATATTTATAGTCTTAATCTAGGGTGAGATGAGTAGTATTTATTGTAAGAAATCAAGTGTGGTATGTATGGTAGTCAGCCGGGCTACCATACCAGGCCAACCCACCCACACATACTATTCTATGATATTTAAGCATCCCAGAGCGATAAAATGTATATACAGTTCACTCATTACTTACCTTAAAATATTTGTAGTCTTAATGTAGGGTCAGGAGTAAGTAAATGAGATAAAACGAATAAATGAGAGAGAAAGAATGAGTGCATGAGAGAGGACAGGCGCAGAGTTATGTAAACAAACCAGGCGAAGGTAAGTTTTGTAAACAAACGAAGTGTACACGTCTGGTTTGTGTACAAGTTACATTGTGTACAGGTTGTCTCTACATTGATACGGTAGAATAAATAAAGAAGAACACTCCCATTCTCATGTAACATCATTTTGAGAAGAAATGATGCTCTGAGTGAAGGCAATGGAAATAAGTCACTCTGACTTTTTTGGGTTATCCTAGGTTCTCTACACATATGTTGTTATGTATGATAATCTATGTAACTGTATTTGTGTATACCTGAATAAACTTACTTACATACATACGAAAGGAATAATTTTCTACAGTTACCCCCAGTAACACATTTTCTCTTATGTTAGATTAGAGAAAATGTTATTCTTGGCATCACTTGTACAAGTTATCTGGCTACCACATCTCATATTTATGTTTATTTATTCTATTGTAGGGTGTATTTATCATCTTTTTATGTTATGTATCGTGTTTATTATATAATTTTGAAAAAAATATCATGGATGGATTAATGAAAATGTGTATATTAACGTAATATACAACATTTAATGAGACTCGGTGATTATTATTATTATTATTATTAGCATTTCTAATATGGCGTCACTTGTGCAAGTCGTCTGCTACCACATCTCATATTTATGTTTATTTATTCTACTGTGGGGTGTATTTATCATCTTTTTATGTTATGCATCGTGTTTATTATATAATTTTGAAAAAATATCATAGATGGATTAATGAAAATGTGTATATTAACGTAATATACGACATTTAAATGAGACTCGATGATTATTATTATCATTACTAATATGACGTCTGGAGACATAAGACACTCTTACTGATTTTAATGTGTACCTGCATGCCAGTAACCCTTTCAGGGTCCGTCCCGTAGATCTACGGCTTCATGTTGAGTGTCCAAACCGTAGATCTACGCCAAAATTCTAGCGCCGTCAAATTTAGCGCGAAAGCGCTCATAGGCCTACATGTGAGAGAACGGGTCTGCGTGGTGGGTGTGCGCCATAAACAAAAAATCTAGGCGCCCGCATAGCATTGTGGGAACGCCGGCTCAGTTACCCTTGTTCACCATGCCTCGTCGCAAGTCAGCTCTCACTCCCCGGAAAATTGGGACTCTCCTCTTCCTATCTGATAGTTCTGACACTGATGGAAGTGGAAATGAAGACGAATTCTACGGCTTTGATCAGTTAGTGACCGAAAAGAATGACCAGGATATCGATAATAGTGCAGAAAACCCTGACGATCCTCAACCTTCTACCTCTGGTGTGGGCACTCGTGACTCACGGTCGGTTGTTCCTCAACGCAAGAGAAAACTAATATTTTCGCGTGGCCAGGCCTCTGACTTCAGTAATGATGATGATAGTGACGTGGATTGTGATTTTATTGCGCTCGACGATCATTCGAGTAGTGATAGTGAGGAATCATATTCACCAGTGAAGCGTCGGTATGTTCGCCGCCGCATGCGCTCGGGTAGTGTACCCTATGCTGTGCCCAGGGGACGGAGTACATCCCGGAGTACATCCCGTGGCCCTACACCAGTTTTAGGTAGTGATAGTGAGGATGATGTGGCTACACTTGGCATGGATAGACCACAGGCATCAGTGGATGGTGTTAGTGGTGATGGTAGTGGCACCGCCATGCGTGACTCACCAGTGCCACGCTGGGACCCACGCTGCTGACTCGTCAGTTCAAGGACAAAGCGGAGCGTCAGCCACCAGCCCACCACAACCACAACCACCCGCACAACCAGCCTATGATGTCCAGTATCCACCAGCAAACCGTATGTGGGATTGGCAGCAAAATCCCAATTTTGTTCCCAAGCCTCACCACTTTGATGACTCTCAAAGTGGAATTCTACCTACTTGTCCCCTTGGAACCACGGCCAATGAACTGGAATTCTTTGAATTATTCTTTGACCAGCCATTGATGGAAATTATTGTCAGGGAAAGTAATAAGTATTTTGAGTACACCATGGCAAATACGATCTTATCACCACAGTCAAGACTACACAGGTGGAAAGAGACGACTGTTGCAGAAATGTATTTGCTTTTTGCAACAATAATGCTTATGCCTCACGTCTATAAGCATAATATAAAAGCATACTGGTCCACAGATCGGCTAATTTCTACCCCGGTCTTCAGTGAAATCATACCAGTGAACAGGTTTATCTTACTGTTACGTATGTTGCACTTCTCTGACAAAACCAGGCCTGACAGAAGTGACAGGTTATACAAGATTAGAAATGTTTTCATGTATCTCAAACAAAAGTTCAGCATATACTTTTATCCATTCAAGAATCTTGTAATTGACGAGTCTTTGATTTTGTTCAAAGGTAGACTGTCATTCAAGCAGTATATACCGAGCAAGAGGAAACGCTTTGGTATAAAACTGTTTGTACTCTGTGATTGTGACAGTGGCCTGGTGTTGGATATTGTTGTATACACGGGTAGTAAAACATTGAAAGATACCAAGATGTTATTGGGTATCTCAGGTGACGTAGTGAGAAACATGATGGCACCTTATCTTGGTAAGGGGCATACATTATATACCGATAACTGGTACACAAGCCCATTACTCAGTGATTTCATGCGAGTGAACAAGACAGATGTGTGTGGCACAGTGCGTTCTAATCGTAAACATATGCCCAGGCTCAACGCAGGTGCTCGTGGTGATGACGTGCAGGTGTTTACTGCCAATGACATCATGGCATTACGGTGGCATGACAAACGAGATGTCACATTGTTGACAACCATTCACCGTAATGAAATGCAAGACAGTGGCAAAGTTGATCGAGTGACTAATGAACGTATTCGAAAACCAGTGACAGTGATTGATTATACACAAAACATGCGCTTGGTTGACAAATGTGACATGCAGATTGGTTTTGTTGACTGTGTTCGTAAGAGTTACAAGTGGTACATGAAACTTTTCTTCCATCTCATGGACATTTCAATGCTCAATGCATATAATATGTACCAAATAAAGACTGGCAACAGACCACCGTATGGTGAATTTTGTTTGTCTGTTGTCAGACAACTCATAATGAAGTACCAGGTAACAACACCTGCTATACAACAAGGTCCTCGAATTCCTCAGGATATACCCAAGCGTTTGAGGAGGGAAGGTGATCATTTCATAATACAGCTTCCTTCAACTCAGAAGAAATTTGCTCAGAAGAGATGCATTGTCTGTGCACAAACAAAACGACGGCAACAAAGACGCAAAGACACTCGGTTTATGTGTGAGGAATGTAAGGTGCCTCTGTGCATGGTGCCTTGTTTCAAGGAGTTCCACAAGCTCCAGCAGTTCTAAAACCATGTCCAGTGATTGTAAATATGTAAATATATGATAGAACATTAGTATTATACAAGATTTGTGCATGTTTATTGTAATAAACAACAGTGGTAAACAATAATATGATAATAACTTTAGTGCGGTTATTGTGTTCAATACAGTGAGTTTATATATATACATTATATACAGTATTGGTCTCTCAGGCCCCAAATGTTAGTAGGAATAGAAAAAAATTGGAAAAGAAAAGAAAAAACAACAAAAAACCGCAAAATAATGTAATGCGCGTATGTGGAATTCGTCGATGTTGCCGCCACCACATCATTTTTGACAAACTTCTTGGCACTGTATCTCGGTAATTACTGATCAGAATTTTTTTTTTGTCTTATTACCTTCACAAAAATATGCTCTTTAATTCTGTAAGAAAAAATTTTTTTTTTTTTTTTCAAAATTTCTTGGACACTGGAGCACCACTTCAGATTTTTTGGACCCTGAAAAATTTCTTGGACACTGGAGCACCACTTCAGATTTTGGCCTTGGACCCTGAAAGGGGTCTATTACATTCCCCATCTGTGGAATCATGTGTTAATCCCTATATATATACAGTGGACCCCCGCATTTTTAAATTGGTAGCCTGAGGGCTCAATTGACATTCTCAATTTATGCGAAAATCAGCTATATACAGTGGACCCCCGAATAACGAATTTAATCCGTGCAAGAGGGCTATTGTTATGCGAAAAATCGTTATGCGAATGAATTTTCCCCATAAGAAATAATCAAATTAATCCGTGCAAGACACCCAAAAGTATGAAAAAAAATTTTTTTTTACCACATGAAATATTAATTTTAATACACACAAACTGAAAAAGGCATCCACAATTACATGACACTTACTTTTATTGAAGATCTGGTGATGATTGATGGGATGGGAGGAGGGGAGAGAGAGTGTTAGTGTTTAGAAGGGGAATCCCCTTCCATTAGACTTGAGGTAGCAAGTCCTTTTCTGGGGTTACTTCCCTTCTTCTTTTAATGCCACTAGGACCAGCTTCAGAGTCACTGGACTTCTTTCGCACAACATATCTGTCCATAGTGGCCTGTACCTCTCGTTCCTTTATGACTTCCCTAAAGTGTTTCACAACATTGTCAGTGTAATAGTCACCAGCACGGCTTGCAATAGCTGTGTGAGGGTGATTTTCATCAAAAAAGGTTTGCACTTCAAGCCACTTTGCACAGATTTCCTTAATCTTTGAAGTAGGCAACTTCTTCAATTTCTCTCTCCCCTCCTCTGAACCAGTTTCCTCAGGTCTGGCCTCTTGCTGTTGAAGTTGATCTATCAGCTCATCAGTGGTTAGTTCTTCATTGTCCTCCTCCACCAACTCTTCCACATCCTCCCCACTAACCTCCAACCCCAAGGACTTTCCCAATGCCACAATGGATTCCTCAACTGGCATAGGATTCTCAGGGTTAGCCTCAAACCCTTCAAAATCCCTTTTGTCTACACATTCTGGCCACAGTTTCTTCCAAGCAGAGTTCAAGGTCCTCTTAGTCACTCCCTCCCAAGCCTTACCTATAAGGTTTACACAATTGAGGATATTAAAGTGATCTCTCCAAAACTCTCTTAGAGTCAGTTGAGTTTCTGAGGTCACTACAAAGCACCTTTCAAACAGAGCTTTTGTGTACAGTTTTTTGAAGTTTGCAATAACCTGCTGGTCCATGGGCTGCAGGAGAGGAGTGGTATTAGGAGGCAAAAACTTCACCTTAATGAAGCTCATGTCCCCATAAAGTCGCTCTGCCACGTCTGTAGGATGACCAGGGGCATTGTCTAACACCAGGAGGCACTTAAGTTCTAATTTCTTTTCAGTTAGGTAATCTTTCACATTGGGGGCAAATGCATGGTGTAACCAGTCATAGAAAAAGTCCCTAGTGACCCATGCCTTACTGTTTGCCCTCCACAGCACACACAAATTATCCTTGAGGACATTCTTTTGCCTGAACGCTCTGGGAGTTTCAGAGTGATACACTAATAAAGGCTTCACTTTGCAATCACCACTAGCATTGGCACACATCAACAAAGTAAGCCTGTCTTTCATAGGCTTATGTCCTGGGAGTGCCTTTTCCTCCTGAGTAATGTAGGTCCTGCTTGGCATTTTCTTCCAAAACAGGCCTGTTTCATCACAATTAAACACTTGTTCAGGTTTCAGTCCTTCACTGTCTATGTACTCCTTGAATTCCTGCACATATTTTTCAGCTGCTTTGTGGTCCGAACTGGCAGCCTCACCATGCCTTATCACACTATGTATGCCACTACGCTTCTTAAATCTCTCAAACCAACCTTTGCTGGCCTTAAATTCACTCACATCATCACTAGTTGCAGGCATTTTTTTAATTAAATCCTCATGCAACTTCCTAGCCTTTTCACATATGATCGCTTGAGAGACGCTATCTCCTGCTATCTGTTTTTCATTTATCCACACCAATAAGAGTCTCTCAACATCTTCCATCACTTGCGATCTCTGTTTCGAAAACACAGTTAAACCTTTGGCAAGAACAGCTTCCTTGATTGCCTTTTGTTGCCCACAATAGTAGCGATGGTTGATTGGGGTTTCTTGTACAACCTGACCAGGTCGGAGACACGCACTCCACTTTCATACTTATCAATGATCTCTTTCTTCATCTCTATAGTAATTCTCACCCTTATTGCTGTAGGGTTGGCACTAGAAGCTTTCTTGGGGCCCATGGTCACTTATTTTCCAGAAAATCACCGAAAACACTGTAATAATACGAAATATTCCGATTGTATGCTTGGATGTTACCGCGGAGGCTGGCTGGTAAACAATGCCACCGGCGGAACATATGAGGCTGGCTCAGGCCGCACATTGGACGCGTCTCGGACGAAAATCGGTAAGCGGGTTTTTAATCGGTATGCGCGGCAAAAATTTTGCGATAAAATGTAGCGGTATGCGGATTTAACGTTATGTGATGCCAACGGTATCCGGTGGTCCACTGTATGGTGGTATGCCTGCAGATAATGCGTTCTTTAAACGCTTTAGCTACTGTCTCTGCAGTCTTATCTGCAATAGGAACTAACTCACAATATCTGGTGAAATGGTCTACCATAACACACAGATGTTTGTTGCCTTGGAGGGAACATTTAAAATTGGTTAACAAATCAAGGGCAACTCTTTCCCACGGTTCGCTAGTGGTTGGGTACACTTGGATTGGATTAGGACCATTGACATTTCCTTTATGTTGCATACAAACACTACATTTCTTAACATACTCTGAAATGTCAGTTGCCATACGTGGCCAAAAGTACTTCATTCTGGCTTGTTTCACAGAACGATCCATACCAGGGTGTGCAACACCTGGTGCATCATGAACTAGCTGTAGAGCTACGTTCACTAGTGACTGTGGAATTACTAACTGGTAAACTCTTCTGCTTGGAGTACCCAACTCGGCTGTTCGATACAGTAATTCTTGGCTCATTACAAAGTCACTGATGGGTGCTGGTGGCTTCACAGTCAGAATAAGATCTTCCTGGAGCAGGAATCAAATCACACCAGACCACATGGGATCTGTTCTTTGGGCATTCTTTACATCCTCTGCAGTAACTACACTAACGTGTCGCGATAAAGCATCTGCGACTACATTTGACTTGCCAGGTAAATGTTCAAAAGTGGGATTGAACTCTTGGATAGTCAAGGTCCATCTGGCTAACCTTCCAGTAGGTTGTTTATTCTGGAATAAAGGTATCAGTGGTGCATGGTCTGTCAAGACATGAACAGGGTACTGGTAAATAATGTCTCGGAAGTGCTTTAAAGACCATACTATTGCTAAAGCTTCTTGCTCCGTTACTGTATAATTACGTTCAGCCTTCGTAAGGACTCGGCTAGCAAATGCAACTGCGTTGTACTTGCCATCAGTCTTCTGAGCTAGTACGGCACCTATGCCAATTGAACTAGCATCAGTTGTCAAATAGAAGGGCTTAGAAAAATCTGGGAATTTCAAAATGGGAGCGGACGTTAGCTTTTCTTTTAGTGTCTGGAATGCTCTTTCTTGACGGAAGGTCCAAACGAAAGGAGCATCTTTCTTAAGCAATTCAGTTAGAGGAGCTGCTATTGAAGAAAAATTAGCAATGAAAGATCTGTAGAAACCTGCTAGACCCACAAAGGATCTTACAGCATCAGCAGTTTTGGGGGATGGAAAATTTAGTACTGCCGTTACTTTACTTTGATCAGTCGTAACCCCTCTAGGAGTGACTACGTGACCAAGAAACTTAATTTCTGATCTGAAAAATTGACATTTAGACAGTTTGATCTTTAAATTGGCTTCTTCAAGCTTACCAAGTACTATATCAAGTCTTTTCAGGTGTGTATCCACATCTTCGGACATGACGATTACGTCATCTAAGTACACCATAAGTGCTTTACCTATAAGACCTCTAAAGATATTGGTCATGAGTCTAGAGAACGTGATAGGAGAGGATCGTAATCCAAAAGCCATTCGAAGGAAGTGATAATGACCTGTGGGAGTAGAGAATGCAGTTAACTCTTGGCTGTCCTCGTGAAGAGGGACTTGCCAAAACCCTTGTAACAAGTCCAGGGTCGAGAAGACTTTGTTATCTCCGATATTTCGTAAAAGATCACCAAGTACAGGAAGTGGGAAGCGATCTGGAATAGTTTTCGCATTTAACTTCCTAAAGTCAATCACCGGGCACCAAGCACCATCCTTCTTAGGCACTAGGATCAAGGGCGCATTCCAGGGTGAATTGCTATGTGCAATAACTCCATCATCGAGCATTTGATTGATCAGTTCTTCTGCGACAGCAACTTGGGAATGAGGCATTCTGTACGCAGGTATATAGATAGGTCTAGTACCAGGTTCAAGTGGAATACGATGGGACAATAAGTTCGTTATACCCATCTTCTCACCTGGTAAGGCAATGGCTTTACGACGTTTGTTCAACAGAGTCAACAAACGCTTGACTTCGTCTGGGAAGTCAGTGGGAGCTAAGTCTTTCTCCTCAACTGGTGGAATGGATTGATCCAGTGGAGTGGATGAGGTCTCCCCTGTTGAAATAGCACCGACCCACTGGTCAGGTGGCACGTCATCCTGTACTTGAACAGGGTAAGGATAGTGAACCAGGTCAACGAGATTGGTATTTGCTCTGAGACGAACACTGTGACCCGAAGTGTTAGCAAGGAATAAATGGATCTTACTGTCTCTTACAACGTGTAAGGAAGGTTCAACAAATAAACCCTTGACCTTGCAGGAATCACTGTCAACTAGGACGTTATCACCATCTGGAACATTAGGAACAACAACAGACACTCTAGTGAGAGCACTAGCCGCAACAGAGACGTCTTTCTGCAGACGGCATGTGACATCAACAGGAGATGGCATTACTAGTTTCAAGTAATCGTTTTCCGAAAAGGCATCCCCAGTGGAGAAACTACTACTTGGACTAGCAGACATTGCAGGGATAGGCTGAGCACTCAAGGCAGTCTGAGTGTCCTCGGACACTTGAGGCAATACACTATCTTGCATGTCTGAAGGTGTAGGTGGAACACAGATGGGAGTGACAGAGTTACTAGTGCCTGACCGCTTGGGTACGCTACTGGAGAATGCATTGGCTTGTAAGGACTTAATCCGTACATCATACTCTGCGGCAGTATGGCAGATTTCTGATCCAAGCTGGTAACCCCAAAATGGAACGATCAAGTCGTCAATTTGGGCATGCCATCGGTAAGGGTCGAGCACAATGCGTAAGTCTCGCATGGAAGCAAATCCCAGTAGAAGGTCACCAGGGAAAGTAATCTGGTCGACAACAAGAAAAGCAGCAGTAAAGTCTCTACCTTGGATAGTAAAGGTGAGCGAAGTCTGACCTCGGACTCGCAGAAGGGAACCAGCTACTCCACTAAGGGAGGTTACAGTAGTTGGTTCAACGAGGAGGACACGTCGTAACTGCTTCTCTTTAAACAAGCTAGACCTGATGATATTAACTTGCGCACCAGAGTCCATGAACACATGAACGGGTGCATTATGGATAGAAGCTTGTACTAAAGGACCAATCGTTTCGTTTGGAGTTATGTGCAAACAGAAGGGTGGGTTGTCATCGGAGAAGGCATTTTCTACTTCATCCCCAAATTCCTCTACATCAGAGACGTGTGAAGCAGCATCAACAGCGAGGTTGTCATTCTCAAGGCTGGCTAAGGCTTCATAGGAATTTTGAACTGGGATGGTGTACTCATTATCACCTACTGTCATGACTGGACGAGTAGACTGGGGCACTCGGATTCTCCCGAATTGGAAGAATGAGCCTGGTTCTGGTTAGTTTGAGAACCACAACGTCTGTTTCCTCTCCTTGCTCTGCGGTTGGAACAGCCACGGAAAGATCTAGAGTACTGAAGGTTGTAGAGAGCATTGCACTCAGATGTGTCATGTCCATGTATTCTATGATAAGTACAGTAGGGAAGATCTGACTGGTACTCATCATCAGTACGACGCCTCTTAGGGTGACTATCAGGACAATTAATTGCAATATGGCCACGGAAACCACAATTGTAGCAAGTTCTTTGACTGTGGGTACTGTACATACTACGGGTGCTACGGGAATGATGGCTCTTAACACTAGCTTTGGATGATGGACGCGAGTGATTAAGGTTGGGAGTTTTGGTAGTAGCACAAACTAGAGGAAGTACAGGAGTAGACAAAGTGGTTGGCGTAGACTTTCGATAAGGGAAGGTTCCCTCAGGACACAAATTTCGTACATGGATGAGAGCTGCGAGTGGTCCCATAGTAGCATTTAGAGGAGTTGAATTGTACACATACATGTTGTACACACATGTTGGTGGCATTAGCTGTTTGATAACTCCGAATGCTGCTAATTTAGCAAACCCTTCAAGAGCTGGTTTATCATTGTCTCTGAGGTACTTGGAAGTTTGACCTGCTTTAACGAATGAGGACATTAGATTATTAAGACGAAGGGCAAACTCATCTAATGACTCCTCTGGCCTCGGAGCTGTGCAAACTAATTCTTTGAGAACAACAAAAGGATCGGTTTCTCGCACTGGTTCAAGATAGTTACGAATTAACTGTTCATAATCTTGCCACCTGGTTAGATCTTGAAAGTCCTTCATACGAATTAAGTTGAATACATGTGCGGCGGCTGGAGAACGGGCTAGACTCTCCTTTCCGATACTGATTAAACAACTCTCAGATGGAAGACCATCAACAGAGGCATTAGCTCTGGCTCGAACAGCGGTAAACCAACCTTCTAGGTTGTCTGGGTTACCGTTGAACAATGGCATAGCATCATACGGATCACGACTGAAATTACGCAGGCTAGAAGTCTGAGTGTATCTATTATTTGATACAGGATTACTCGAATTGTGAACTGATGCATCAATGGTTGTACTAGCAGCATGTGCTGAGGCATCGCTTGAGAAGACTTGAGACATGTTTGCAAATTGTAAAACAAGAATTTAGAGAAACAAAAGAAAATGTAACTGAGGAACACACAACACAGTGAAGTTAAATTGGAAGAAAATGCTTAACTATTCTGCATAAGTAAATAAAATTGACAGGTCACACAGTAAGCAAGGAAACTCACACAAGAAAACACCCAGCTGAATAAACAACACTTTGAAAATCAAGAGAACTTGTACTTTACTCAAATCTAATTTGCTCAACTTTACTTTAAAATTGAATGAATGGCACAGTGAGTTGTCTTTACTCTCAATGCAATAGGGAAATTCAACAATAAAATGATGAATCAATCAAAAATGTTAAAATGGACTCAATAAAGCTTGTGCAAAATTAAGAAAAACTGGGAAAACAATTCACTAAAAATAAAATAAAATGGCACACAAAGAATAAAATATTATGCACAGAACAGAGCATAAGAAACTGCACTGAAATAAACTGTAGCAATACTGCAAATAACAATTGCTAATCAAAAGTACTGCACAACACTACATAAAATTTCTGAAAGAAAAATTTTAATGACAACACAATGTTTGAACAAGAATTATTGCAAAATGAGTCAATGTGCAATATTAAAAAAAAATACACACAAGAAAATACAGTTTACAAGGAAAGAAAATATAGCAAGGAATGAACTGAGTGAACACTTTAACTCTTAACTGCAACTTAAGCAACACTTACTGAACAAGCAAAAGAACAATTTACTTTAAATGAACAACTTAAAAATTGCACTAAGAGTGAATTTGTTCAATGAAACATGAAAAATAATAGGTGCAAAAACACAGAACAAAAAAAAGTGTGAACACTTACAGTGATGCAGAACACAACACATCAACATAAACACAATACTAGAATTTTCTTGCTATGAAACTTGATGTGTGAAAAATTTGATAAAATGATTTCTTGCTTGCACAAAACAATGGCACTATTGTCTGTGGAAATAAGACAAATTAGACACTGGCTAAATGAAAGGAATTAACACAAAAATGTTCAACACACAGAGAAAATGAAATAAACTGGCAAGACTACACAAATGCTGGGATAAAAATGTAACAGACAACACTGAGTTGTGATGCAGAATACAAGGTAATAAATTACTGAATTACTTCACTGGAATACTGAGAACACAAGGTGATTCTGAAGTGTAAACACAAGTTCTATACTGCTCATATGTTGCACACAACAAAGGAAAAACACTAAGGTACTTACTTCAAGTATATAAAAAAAAGAAGCAAACACAACAGACATGAAATAATGCACAGAAATTAACACTGAATTAAGAAGAGAAAAAAAAAATATTGCAAACAGTAAATAATAAACACTGAGTCTAATCGAGAGTCACTGAATGTCACTAAGAAAAAATCACTGGAAACAAAAAGAAATGTCTCAACACTCGCAAATGTCTCTATGAAAAATATTATCGCTGTAACGACTGGATGAAGAATTAGGTAGATGGTGGTGGATGGTGGTGGAGGATGTTTATGTCTCGTGCGGCTGGCTACTGTCCTCCACACGTGATCGTAGAATTGCGCTTACATCGACGATGACTCACACAGGAGGCTTTCAACGGTGGCGCCACTGACAAAAACACACTCTAGCTCTTGACCCCCTATGTGGTCCTTAAAATATGGTGCTAGTACCCGTAGTAAGAGTACAAAACACAGTGGTAGTGGTTGGGTGAGTGGGTGAATGGCTGAGTGAGGGCTGAGGCCGGTGTCGAGTGGGGCAGTGGTGAGACGAGACCGCGTGGTAACTGGGCCTATGGGATGAACGGCGTAAGCCTCACTGGGGACACCCTCACTGGCGCGAAAATATTTCTAAACCGACTGGCTTAGAAAACAAACCCACGAATTACCACAACACCATAGGGATGAAAAAGCACTCAGAATGGCTTGGAGCTTGAGCACAAAGCGATGAAGACTGTACCCATGTGGCTTGCTTGAGTACTGGGGTAAGAAACCTGGGTTAGTTGCTGGGTGGCTTATCTTAACCCTTCACACAGAATAGCTTGATAACTTCTCACGATGAGCACAGCAGGGGAGGAAAGCTGGCTTGGCAGGCTAGGCTGGATGGAGTAGGCTAGGCTGGACTGACTCCCTCACCACAGACTGGTTGTTGGCTATTTTGCAAACTCGAGTCAACCCCTCGGGAGTGATGCAAATAAGCAGATAAACACTAATACAAAGAGACTGACCAGTGAATAATGTAGTGGCTGGTAGAAGCTTGCGGGGGTAGCTGGCTTGAGGTAGCTCGGCGTTGGCTAGGCAGGCCTAGTCACAAGATGGCGACCGGCTCAGTAGAAATTTATCTCCAGAAATCGCTGTAATCGTCAGAATTACAGGCCCTCCGCTGCCACCAATTTGTCGTGTGGGGTTCGGTAAGGAGATTGAGGGTTGAAGGTAAACACACTTGTTGGATGGTAAACTATATATATTGTCAGACTGTGGTAATGAGAGGATGGAGCCCAGCCTGCCGTGTTCTGCCCTGGATGTCTATACGTCGAGTGAGAGCGAGGCAGCTCGTCTCACTCACTCAAGCTGTATCCCGTGACGTCATACAGTCACAGGCCTAAGGGATCTTCTATATAAACACATGGATGGTACTATGATACTCAGCTAATCTATGCATACAACACATGTAAAGGAGGATCAGCAACTATGCTGACACCTTCCTGCTCTCTGCCTGCCTCCAGTCCCTCACCCTTCCTGCTCTCTGGTCTTCCTCCCTCCAGTACCTCGCCCTTCCTGCCGTCTGCCTGCCTCCAGTACCTCTCTTTTCCTGCTGTCTGTCTGCCTCCAGTACTTCTCCCTTCCTGCTGTTTGCCTGCCTCCAGTACCTCGCCCTTCCTGCTGTCTGCCTGCCTCCAGTACCTCACCCTTCCTGCTCTCTGCCTGCCTCCAGTACCTCACCCTTCCTGCTCTCTGCCTGCCTCCAGTACCTCACCCTTCCTGCTCTCTGCCTGCCTCCAGTACCTCGCCCTTCCTGCTCTCTGCCTGCCTCCAGTACCTCACCCTGCTCTCTGCCTGCCTCCAGTACCTCACCCTCCCTGCTCTCTGCCTGCCTCCAGTACTTCGTCCTTCCTGCTCTGTCTGCCTCTGGTACCTCGCCCTTCCTGCTTCCCTCCAGTACTTCGTCTTTACTGCCGCCCCTCATCTTCCTACAACTCCTCACCTTCCTGCTGCCCGTGCCATATCTGCTTGAGGCAGTTCAACGGTGGTGGTGGTTGTTGGTGTTTTGGTGGTATTTTGCTTACCACAGTAAATGCAGGGTAACCGTAGATAGTCATAAACCCGTAGATAGAACTAAATCAGTTGGGGCATAGCCATAAACCTGTAGATAGATTAACATCGTACTAAATATCGATTACGAGGTATGCCACGAAACGACTCAAGTGGCAAATTGTTTTAATTTATACTACACAACTGTCGCATCAACACTAGTAAGAGATGGTGCCTCTGAATTGCCAGTCCCCATTGCTCACATAATGAATTTGTCCATCACCACTAATACCGTACCGGAGGGGTTCAAGGAGGCAAGAAAAATAGTAGGTATGGTGTCATCAACTATAGGCCTGTTAGTATACTCAGTGTGATATCCAAAATTCTAGAGAGGGCGGTATACTGTCATGTAGTTAAGTAATTTAATGACAACAACATTCTCCATAGTTACTAGTCAGGCTTTAGGAGATCTTACTCAACCAACACTTCACTAATTAATCTGATGGATTACATGAGAATTGAAATGTCAATAGGGAACATCATTGGAATGGTAACCTTAGACTTGCAAAAGGCCTTCGACGCTGTCAGTCACAATATATCATGCAAGAAACTTCAAGCTATGGGCATAGGTTCCGTAGACTGATGTAAGTCCTACTTTAGCAACAGGACACGAATTGTCAAAATCATCAAAACAATCAGAACTACCGATAGCATGTGGAGTTCCCCAAGGTAGTATTCTGGGTCCCTTATTATTCATATATTATGTAAACATACCCATCAGTCTCAAGTGCAGACTCCTACTGTATGCAGATGATAGTGCTGTGTTAGTGTCAGGTAAAGACTCGCAAGAAATAGCTAATGTAATAAGACTGGAACTGGAGTCCTACAGCAGATGGTTAGTAGACAACAATCTATCCACCTCGGGAAAACGGAAGCCATACTGTTTGCACGAAACGCAAACTGAGAATTGTAAATAATTTTAATTAATGTCCGGTGTAATGGGGAATCCATCACTTCAGTTTCCTCAGTAAAATATCTGGGAATCCCCTTTGATCCATGCATGTCAGGAGAATTGATTGGGAACAGTGTAGTAAAGAAAGCGAATGCCAGACAGAGTTTCTCTACAGACAAGCACAGGACCCTATGTCTAGTCCTTATACAATGTCATATGGACTACGCTTGCTCTTCATGGTACTCTGCCTTGACAAAAAAAAAAAAAAAAAAAAAGATAAACTGCAAATCATTCTGAACAAAATAGTAAGATTTATCCTGGACCTGGGTCCAAGAGAACATGTAGGCCAGGATGAATTACAACCATTGGATATGCTGAATGTTGAAGACAGAGTAAAACAACTGAAGTTAAATCAAGTTTATAAAATTGGTCAGTGTCCAGAATATCTTGCTGCTAATTTTGTCAAGGCTGGGAACCAAAGCAATCCTAGTACTAGAGGGAGAGAGCACAACTTTGTAGTACCCACAGTCAGTGGCCAGGCTTCAAACACATTTTATCGTACAGCAATAAAGGAATGGAACAGACTGCCTGCACATGTCAAAGCCAGTCATAGCATGAACCAGTTCAAGAAGAGAGCTAAAAGGTGTCTGATGAATGTAGCGACAGGAAGGGAGAAGAATGATTTTTTTTTTTTAGGTAACTCATTTTACCTTATTCCTAGTATATCTCCTTTATGGTATAATAATAAGGTATTAAAAAGACCCTAGTGAAAATAAGTCACTAACTTTTTTTTGGGTTATCCTAGGTTCTCTACACACATGCTGCTTTGTAAGATAATCTATGTAGCTGTATTTGTGCATACCTGAATAAACTTGTGTCTACGATCACCGACTACTACTGCCATTTTAAGAAGTAATCCTTCCTCCCCGTCTGTGTAATAACAGGATTGTAGTAACAGTTGTAATAACAGATTTGTAATAAGAGTTGTAATAACAGGGTTGTAATAACAGAGGGCTATATATAGGCAGTGTTGCCACCTTGGGTGTGTATGTTAAGCACGATAACATGCACGCGTGTGCACGTACGTACACACACACACACACACACACACACACACACACACACACACACACACACACACACACAAAGCACACAGAGTAGCGACCAGTGAAGAGGCGAGGCCACGAGCTGTTACTCGACCCCTGCAAGCACAAATATGTAAGTACATATTGTCACACTGACTCAGAGTGAAGGCGAGGGTGTGGGGGGGGGTAAGGGGGAGTGTCTGGTGGATTTTGTAGAGTGTAGTGCTGGTGACTGATCAATATTCTTCCTCCCTCGTGCCTGAGTACACCTTCCACCCACCTTCCCACCCACACTCGCCCACCTCTCACTCACCTCCCACCCACACTCACCCTGCCACTAGTGTTGTCATGCTCACTCTCACCCTGCCACTAGTGTGCCATGATCACACTCACCCTGCCACTAGTGTTGTCATGCTCGCTCTCACCCTGCCACTAGTGTTGTCATGCTCACTCTCACCCTCCCACTAGTGTGCCATGATCACTCTCACCCTGCCACTAGTGTTGTCATACTCACTCTCACCCTGCCACTAGTGTTGTCATGCTCACTCTCACCCTGCCACTAGTGTTGTCATGCTCGCTCTCACCCTGCCACTAGTGTTGTCATGCTCACTCTCACCCTCCCACTAGTGTGCCATGATCACTCTCACCCTGCCACTAGTGTTGTCATACTCACTCTCACCCTGCCACTAGTGTTGTCATGCTCATTCTCACCCTGCCACTAGCGTTGTCATGATCACTCACCCTGCCACTAGTGTTGTCATACTCACTTCTCAGTAGTAGTACCAGTTCCTAGTAACCAGTTACCAGTAACCAATTCCACTTGAACCTGGTACTAGACCTATCTATATACCTGCGTACAGAATGCCTCATTCACAAGTTGCTGTCGCAGAAGAATTGATCAATCAAATGCTTGATGATGGAGTTATTGCACCTAGCAATTCACCTTGGAATGCACCCTTGATCCTAGTACCTAAGAAGGATGGTACTTGGCGCCCAGTGATGACTTTAGGAAGTTAAATTAGAAAACTATTCCAGATCGCTTCCCACTCCCTGTACGTAACATCGGAGATAAAGTCTTTTCAACCCTGGATTTGTTACAAGGGTTTTGGCAAGTCCCTCTTCACGAGGACAGCCAAGAGCTAACTGCATTCTCCACTCCTACAGGTCATTATCACTTCCTCCGTATGGCGTTTGGATTATGATCCTCCCATATCACGTTCTCAAGGCTCATGACTAATATCTTTAGAGGTCTCATAGGTAATGCACTTATGGTGTACTTAGATGACGTAATCGTCATGTCTAAAGACGTGGATACACACTTGAAAAGACTTCATGCCTTGACAGACCACACTCCACTGATACCTTTATTCCAGAACAAACAACCTACTGGAAGGTTAGCCAGATGGACCTTGACTATCCAAGAGTTCAATCCCACCTTTGAACACTTACCTGTCAAGTCAAATGTAGTCGCAGATGCCTTATCGCGACATGTTAGTATAGTAACTGCAGACCCTCCATTTAGTGCTGAAGATGTAAAGAATGCTCAACGAACAGATCCCATGTGGTCTGGTGTGATTTGATTCCTGCTCCAGGAAGATCTTATTCTGACTGTGAAGCCACCAGCACCCATCAGTGACTTTGTCATGAACCAAAAATTACTGTATTGAACAGCCGAGTTGGGTACTCCTAGCAGAAGAGTTTACCAGTTAGTAATTCCACAGTCACTAGTGAATGTAGCCTTACAGCTAGTTCACGATGTACCAGGTGTTGCGCACCCTGGTACATCGAAATACTTTTGGCCTCGTATGGCAACTGATATTTCTGAGTATGTTAAGAAATGTAGTGTCTGCATGCAACATAAAGGTAATGCTAATGGCCCTAATCCAATCTAAGTGTATCCAACCACTAGCGAACCGTGGGAAAGAGTTGCTCTAGATTTGTTAACTAATTTCCAATGTTCCCTCCAGGGCAACAAACATCTGTGTTATGGTAGACCATTTCACCAGATATTGTGAGTTAGTTCCTATTGCAGATAAGACTGCCGAGACAGTAGCTAAAGCGTTTAAAGAACGCATTATCTGCAGGCATACCACCCCTAAGTCCCTAGTAACAGATAATGGAGGTGAATTCTGTAATGAGATTCTTGAAAATTTGTGTACCTTGTACAAGATCTCTAAATCCACCATCGTTCCTCATCATCCTGCCAGCATTGGGTTAGCGGAATGTACCAATAAGAAAGTACTTGATGTCTTGAGAGCCACTCTCAATCCCAACAGTGAAACTTGGGATGAAGTTATACCTGATGTGCAGTGTGCTATAAATTCTGCTTACAATGTTTCTATAGGTGACACTCCACATTATGCATTGTATGGTGTAGATAAACGTTTGCCTTATGAGTTGCTATATTCTAATCCGAAACCAAATTACAACCCTGATGATTTCATAGCAACTCGTACCAGCTTAGCTCAAAGTGTTTTTAGAAGAATCCGTGAAACACTTCATAAATCAACAGCAGAATTTACAAGAGTCGCAAACACTCGAGCAAAGCCATCCAAAATCAAAGTAGGTTCGAGAGTTATGCTGACTAACTTTAACAAAACGTCTGCAATGCCTAAGCTTGATCAAAAGTTTGTTGGTCCTTATCGAGTAGTTGAACATATCACTGGTAATAAGTATAAGGTTAGAGAAATTAGTACTGGTCAGTATAAAGAATCGCATTTAGATCATATGAAGTTAGTATGTGATGATAATGATGTTCCAACCCAGACTAATGTGACAGACTCTGACAATCCTCCTGATCCTGTACTCTCTACCTCTGATACTCAGTCAGACGATCAACCTGAATGTCGTTATTCCCTACGTACACGACAGGTATTGAGAAATCCTCAAGTATCATTTGTAACTACCAATTCAGATTTGCCTCAAATACAGCATGAGTTAGCCAGTGCAACAGAGTTTGATCCTCCCAGAGATGACACCCATTCTGCATATATCAATCTCACCCTAGCAGAGTTGGGGTTAAATGTAAATAACCTGTATAGATGAATAATTACAGTATCAACTTATCAGTATTCAAGAATTTTTTTTGTGTGTTCACGTTCTCTCCGAATTCTGAGAGTTAACAGTCTAGATTTGAGTGCACCGAATCTGCCTTTCTGTTAAACACTTCTTTCTTTGTATATATTCCTTCCTCAGAATCCGTAGATCACATGAATACAGATCGATCGATCAAATTTTTTTTATAACTTCTATTGTGTAATCTCAACGTTGAGTTTCATTCGATGAGTTGTGCTATATTATACCTTGTATTGCATTACAGTTTCAGTTATGTAAGCTTCCATTCCAATATTCTACTTATGTATGTTATAATGTTCAATTGTTGTGTACTTTGACATTGTATAGAATCAGCCCAAGCCGTACACCTGCCATCTCTAGTTTGTATTAGTTGTATGTCGGGACGACATACGTTAGCGTCGCCGAGCTCTCAGTAGTAGTACCAGTTCCTAGTAACCAGTTACCAGTAACCAGTGTACCAGTAGATGACTCACTACCAACCGTCTGTGTGAATCATTGACTATATTCATATTGCTGCTGACCATAGCAGGATTTCAAACACCCTCACCCATAGGCACTCATGGGTCAATCAAGATAGGGAGCAGAGAGAGGCAGGTCGGCTGTTGGTGCCTTCCCATACTTTCCGTTACATTATACGTACTACCAGCCTACGTGAGTATTCTTACCCCATCCACGTTATCGAAAACCCACATGACACTTGTGCTCGAGGCAGTTGTTGCTACCGTGATGTGTTGTCAGGGTCTTGTTGCTACCGTGATGTGTTGTCATTGTCTTGTTGCTACCGTGATGTGTTGCCATGGTCTTGTTGCTACCGTGATGTGTTGTCAGGGTCGTGTTGTTACCGTGGTGTGTTGTCATGGCCTTGTTGCTACCGTGGTGTGTTGTCATGGTCTTGTTGCTACCGTGGTGTGTTGTCATGGTCTCGTTGCTACCATTGTGTGTTGTCATGGTCGTGTTGCTATCGTGATGTGTTGTCAGGGTCGTGTTGCTACCGTGGTGTGTTGTCAGGGTCTTGTTGCTATCGTGATGTGTTGTCAGGGTCGTGTTGCTACCGTGGTGTGTTGTCAGGGTCTTGTTGCTACCGTGGTGTGTTGTCAGGATCTTGTTGCTACCGTGGTGTGTTGTCTGGGTCGTGTTGCTACCGTGGTGTTGTCAGGGTCTTGTTGCTACCATTGTGTGTTGTCAGGGTCTTGTTGCTACCTTGGTGTGTTGTCAGGGTCTTGTTGCTACCATTGTGTGTTGTCAGGGTCTTGTTGCTACCGTGGTGTGTTGTCAGGGTCTTGTTGCTACCGTGGTGTGTTGTCAGTTGTGTTGGTACCGTGGTGTGTTGTCAGGGTCGTGTTGCTACCGTGGTGTGTTGACAGGGTCGTGTTGCTACCGTGGTGTGTTGTCAGGGTCGTGTGGCTACCGTGGTGTGTTGTCAGGGCCGTGTTGCTACCGTGGTGTGTTGTCAGGGCCGTGTTGCTACCGTGGTGTGTTGACAGGGTCGTGTTGCTACCGTGGTGTGTTGACAGGGTCGTGTTGCTACCGTGGTGTGTTGACAGGGTCGTGTTGCTACCGTGGTGTGTTGACAGGGTCGTGTTGCTACCGTGGTGTGTTGACAGGGTCGTGTTGCTACCGTGGTGTTGACAGGGTCGTGTTGCTACCGTGGTGTGTTGACAGGGTCGTGTTGCTACCGTGGTGTGTTGACAGGGTCGTGTTGCTACCGTGGTGTGTTGACAGGGTCGTGTTGCTACCGTGGTGTGTTGACAGGGTCGTGTTGCTACCGTGGTGTGTTGACAGGGTCGTGTTGCTACCGTGGTGTGTTGACAGGGTCGTTTTGCTACCGTGGTGTGTTGCCATGGTCGTGTTGCTACCGTGGTGTGTTGACAGGGTCGTGTTGCTACCATTGTGTGTTGTCAGGGTCTTGTTGCTACCGTGGTGTGTTGACAGGGTCGTGTTGCTACCGTGATGTGTTGTCAGGGCCGTGTTGCTACCGTGATGTGTGGACAGGATCGTGTTGCTACCGTGGTGTATTGACAGGGTCGTGTTGCTACCGTGGTGTGTTGCCAGGGTTGTGTTGCTACCGTGGTGTGTTGCCAGGGTCGTGTTGCTACCGTGGTGTGTTGACAGGGTCGTTTTGCTACCGTGGTGTGTTGCCATGGTCGTGTTGCTACCGTGGTGTGTTGACAGGGTCGTGTTGCTACCATTGTGTGTTGTCAGGGTCTTGTTGCTACCGTGGTGTGTTGACAGGGTCGTGTTGCTACCGTGGTGTGTTGACAGGGTCGTGTTGCTACCGTGGTGTGTTGACAGGGTCGTGTTGCTACCGTGATATGTGGACAGGATCGTGTTGCTACCGTGGTGTATTGACAGGGTCGTGTTGCTACCGTGGTGTGTTGTTAGGGTCGTGTTGCTACCGTGATGTGTGGACAGGGTCGTGTGGCTACCGTGGTGTGTTGTCAGGGTCGTTTTGCTACCGAGATGTGTGGACAGGGTCGTGTGGCTACCGTGATGTGTGGACAAGGTCGTGTGGCTATTCATGTTTATTTTATTAATATTAATAAAAATTATATAAATTCATTAACGTTGAGATATTCCTTAATACCGTAGGAGTGAGGTTGTGCATCTTTCTGGTATGTACGTGCCATTCCATGTTATGATGAGACTTGCACAACCTGGGTATTTTTTCACCTACACAGCAGACTACTTCAGTCGAATACCGGAGTTGATGTATTTTTTAATCATCAACTTGTCGTTATTGTATATCTTTAATAATAATATACCGTGGTGCATCATTAACCCAGCCATCTCTGCAATGTTTAAAGATGTCTCTGAAGCTTCTTTACCGGTTTGTGTGTCTACAGGTTTCAGTTTCGTAAACAAACAGTGAGGCGCTCTTTACGGATTACTTGCACCTAAAAGTGCCACCTGAGCATATTGCACAGGTTATTGTTCTGTCAGATGTTTTGTCTGATAGGTGACAAAAGATGCGACTTGTGACATTTTGTCCCACACTTTATCACACCTAATGAATTGAGAATGAATAAAGGGGTGTTTGACCGGCAACATGGCGGACACCGTTGTTCAAGTTGCATGACTGCGAACACACTCTGGGATGTAAAAACAACGACGGGGGGAGTTGAATGATGGCTCTAGGCCTTTCGCGTTGCAATCAATACATCAGGAGTTTGCAGTGTTGCAGAAAGGTCAAAGCAAATACGATCTCAGGGAACGCCTTTTGCAAAGGTGTTTCCTGTGATCGTATTTGCTTGGACTACCACCACCACTTTTTCTGCAACAGTGCAAGCTCCCAATGTGTTAATTGCAACACAAAAGGCCTAGAGCTATCATTCAACTCCCCCGTGGTTGTTTTGCATCTTATAACGCTTGTTTGCGTTATTTGCGCACTATAGGATATATGAAGTAAGAAACAAAGTTCACTGGGAGGGTGTAAGACAGTTACAGATCTATTCTTCCCCCGTCTTTGCCTGTACGTGGTTTTCCTACTATCGTTGACCAGTGCTCATGTACGTTTTAATGCTTCATCTTGGGCGGAATTTAATATAAAGTGTTCGAATTACAGATGAGGTATCACTCAATCAGTAACTTCAATTACATTAATTGCTGTTGCTGCAGTTAAATTAAGACGATCAACAATACGGAAATAAGTTTTTTTTATTCCCTAATCTCGTCATGTTGATGGAGGCTCGTGGTGGTGGTGGTATATTTTTTTTTATTGTTAAACAATATTGTGCACCCCTCCATTGTGAAGCTACGCTGTTTTATATGATAGTTACATTGTGGGAACGCTCACAGTATGCAGTTAAACTATTCTGTATGATAGTTACATCGGGGATACCATCCGTAGTGTGTGCTTACCATATTCTATACGATAGTTACATTGTGGGGGAACATCCGCAGTTCAGACTACCTGGACAAGGATGGTCTGGTGCTTTCTTGATTAACCAGGCTTTTGCTGCCAAAGTCCTGCTGGCCCACATATGCATTACAGCCTGGTTGATCTGGCACATGACGGAGGTGCCTGTCCAATTTCTTCCTGAAGACTTATACACTTACGTTAGATACATTGTGGGAATATCCGCAGTGTGTACTTATCCGATTTTATATACATATTTACATTGTGGAACATCGTTGTGGGGCCTCTACCCCATTCTATATAATTGGGGGTGGGAGATGGTGGTGAGAGGAACGGGGAAGTAGTGGTGGTAATGGTGGTGGTAGGGCGCTCACTCCTGCTGCTGGATCGATCTCTGACACACACTTGGGTTCCTGGAAGGGTTCTTGTATACAGCAGTTTTGTCGTTCAAGCCATGTGCCACATGTTTAGTACCTGTTAAGGCACGTGATGCTTGTTGAGCACCTTCAAGGCAAGTGTTGCTTGTTGAGCACCTTAAAAGCAAGTGATGCTTGTTGAGCACCTTAAAGGCAAGTGTTGCTTGAGCACCTTCAAGGCAACTAATGCTTGTTGAGCACCTTCAAGGCAAGTGTAGCTTGTTGAGCACCTTCAAGGCAAGTGTAGCTTGTTGAGCACCTTCAAGGCAAGTGTAGCTTGTTGAGCACCTTCAAGGCAAGTGTAGCTTGTTGAGCACCTTCAAGGCAAGTGTTGCTTGTTGAGCACCTTCAAGGCAAGTGTTGCTTGTTGAGCACCTTCAAGGCAAGTGTTGCTTGTTGAGCACCTTCAAGGCAAGTGTTGCTTGTTGAGCACCTTCAAGGCAAGTGTTGCTTGTTGAGCACCTTCAAGGCAAGTGTTGCTTGTTGAGCACCTTCAAGGCAAGTGTTGCTTGTTGAGCACCTTCAAGGCAAGTGTTGCTTGTTGAGCACCTTCAAGGCAAGTGTTGCTTGTTGAGCACCTTCAAGGCAAGTGTTGCTTGTTGAGCACCTTCAAGGCAAGTGTTGCTTGTTGAGCACCTTCAAGGCAAGTGTTGCTTGTTGAGCACCTTCAAGGCAAGTGTTGCTTGTTGAGCACCTTCAAGGCAAGTGTTGCTTGTTGAGCACCTTCAAGGCAAGTGTTGCTTGTTGAGCACCTTCAAGGCAAGTGTTGCTTGTTGAGCACCTTCAAGGCAAGTGTTGCTTGTTGAGCACCTTCAAGGCAAGTGTCACACGTCTTTCAGAGGTTAAACAACATATTGTTCAATGATGACACTGCATCTGTTTGTAAACAGAAGGAATGAGCGCAAAGTGACAATAGGTTACTGAGCACAGGCCAACCATCTCATGGAACGAGAGAAACTAATCCAAAACTTAAGAATAATTACGTTATGTAACCTTACATTTAGAGAGCAAAGTAAGGCAAATGCAGAGGCAAGAAAAATGATGAGGCATGTTATGAGTATTATTCCTCTGATCACACACTAGCATTTTGGGTATTGAACTTTTGCATTTTCCCCATTTCGGTGATTTTTTTTTTTTTTGTCTTGATTTTTTTGTATTTTGTCTTTCACGTCTTTTCCTTTTGAAGGCAGAACCTGGGGAATTTTTGAAGGCAGAACCTGGGGAATTTTTGAAGGCAGAACCTGGGGAATTTTTGAAGGCAGAACCTGGGGAATTTTTGAAGGCAGAACCTGGGGAATTTTTGAAGGCAGAACCTGGGGAATTTTTGAAGGCAGAACCTGGGGAATTTTTGAAGGCAGAACCTGGGGAATTTTTGAAGGCAGAACCTGGGGAATTTTTGAAGGCAGAACCTGGGGAATTTTTGAAGGCAGAACCTGGGGAATTTTTGAAGGCAGAACCTGGGGAATTTTTGAAGGCAGAACCTGGGGAATTTTTGAAGGCAGAACCTGGAGAATTTTTGAAGGCAGAACCTGGGGAATTTTTGAAGGCAGAACCTGGGGAAATTTTTGAAGGTAGAACCTGGGGAATTTTTGAAGGTAGAACCTGGGGAATTTTTGAAGGTAGAACCTGGGGAATTTTTGAAGGTAGAACCTGGGGAATTTTTGAAGGTAGAACCTGGGGAATTTTTGAAGGTAGAACCTGGGGAATTTTTGAAGGTAGAACCTGGGGAATTTTTGAAGGCAGAACCTGGGAAATTTTTGAAGGCAGAACCTGGGGAATTTTTGAAGGCAGAACCTGGGGAATTTTTGTAGGCAGAACCTGGGGAATTTTTGAAGGTAGAACCTGGGGAATTTTTGAAGGTAGAACCTGGGGAATTTTGCTGTTCCTTTTTTTGTTTCTTATTTTTCTTACCTCCTTTTGTGTCATTTTGAAGCAAGTCGCAGGTTGGCGCACTAACTTTATAGTTGCAGGTATTTATTTGCACACGACTCTATTAAAGTTATCTTTATTGGTCTTGGTTTTCCCCGTTTTCTTCCATTCCATTTTCATAAAATTTCAGTTTTAAGTTTTATATTTGACTTTAGAGTAAACATGTCATAAGGAATTGGACGCAAATACATTTACTTAGCACATTCCCCTCAGGTTACTACATAATTAGAATATACCTGTGATATACCTGTGACTGGTTTCCAAGGGTTTTGTACCATCGCAACCTGCCCTGCTGCCAGACTCTTCTCCCCTTTCCCCCTTCTTCCTCTCCGTCCTCCCACATCTCTTCCCTTTCCCTCTTCCTAGAGTAGTTTTATTTTTGACCTTCTCTCAGCTTTATAGTTTTCCCTGGAATTAACTCCAGGGACAATTTATTTGACATGCCTATAAGTTCGTCTGTGTCCTCCTCCAACCTTGCTCTATCTTCTGTCAATATTTTGGCATCACATGCCAGTAAAGATGCACAGTGCATGAATTTATTTCCCTTGGCAGCTTATTAGTATACAACAAGAACCCAACATGGGATACAACTATTATTATTTTCACTCTCCCGTCCTGATGCTTCATTCTTTGTTAGTATTTTTTTTCCTCTAAATACTTCCTTATTCATGCCAATGTCTTTCTTATTATTCAGTTCGCCTCTTCAATATGCTGAAAATTTTCTTAAGGGTAGAAGTACGTACTCCAATGAACATTCTTAACTCTCTGACCTGTGTTCGTTTATAATGTCTAACAGACGTAAGGTAACATCCTCTATTTGTCATTCCCTGCTATAGTGTTAAGTGAAGAATTGAGTTTTTCTAGGTGGTGTCTGTCGACTATGTTGTGCTCATTAAGGCCGCTTCTAAACTCTTCACCACAAGTCAAAAATGCTTTAATCTATAAAATAAGGAAAAAAATTAACGGTGTATATTTGTAGAAATACATTTCAGAGTATACATTCTGAGATGTATACACCTCTCAGTGTATTTACCATGTACGTGGAATTTAATTTTTTTAGATGCTCAAAGTCTTTCTTATAATCCTTTAAAGTAACTTCTACGTTACTCACTGGGGACATCGTTCGTGTTTTGCTTCTCCCCCCCCCTCTTCCCACTTCTATCTTTTTAATGATTATCATGTCTAATCACCTGCCATTTTAGCGGTCAATTAAGACTTATAAATAATCTTTGCGTGATGTTTGTATATTCTCAACTTTTTTCTCTAATATTCGTAATATGTAATTTCCTGGGAGGCTTGTCCTCTAAATTAAGATGTTTAATCTTGTCGTTAAGGTCTCACCATCCTCTTTGAGTAGCAACAGCCTGATTGACCAGGCTACCACAAGATGAGCCTGGCCCATGGCCGGGCTCCGGGAAGGAGAAAGACTCGAAACTCATCAAAAGTATATCAAAGAATACAACACTAACCATCCCCCCCCCCCAAAAAAAAAAAAAAAATCTTCTGTAACAGATTTAGCTATCTCTTTCTCATTTTCCATTTTCTAATTTGGTTTTTCCCTACCAAAAATGTCCTGTATATTCAACAAATCTAATTCATTTTTCTCTGATAAGCCTCCGCACTTTTGAGAGGAAATTACAAACAACGTTAAGGTCCATGTTGAAAACCGTTCGTTGGCATCACTGCGTCAGGGATACTTAGTGTCTGGCACTACCAGACCACCATCTCCTTAGTTATGTCCTCGCTTAACCAAACGTACCTTAACCCTATGTAGGTGAACCCTATGTAGGTGAACCCTATGTAGGTGAACCCTATGTAGGTGAACCCTATGTAGGTGAACCCTATGTAGGTTAACGCTATGTAGGTTAACCCTATGTAGGTTAACCATACGTAGGTTAACCATATGTAGGTTAACCATATGTAGGTTAACCATATGTAGGTTAAACATGTAGGTTAACCGTATGTAGGTTAATCACACGTAGGTTAACCACACGTAGGTTAACCACACGTAGATCAACCACACGTAGGTCAACCACACGTAAGTTAACCATAAGTAGGTTAACCACACTTAAGTTAACACGTAGGTTAACCACACGTAGGTTAACCACACGTAAGTTAACCGTAAGTAGGTTAACCATACAATGGTTAACCCTGCGTAGCTTAAACATATGTAGCTTAACCACACGTAGGTTAGCCACACTTAGGTTAACCTCATGTAGGTTAACCACACGATGGTTAACCACATGTAAGTTAACCACACGATGGTTAACCGCATGTAGGCTAACCACACGATGGTTAACCACACGTAGGTTAACCACACGTAGGTTAACCACACGATGGTTAACCACATGAAAGTTAACCACACGATGGTTAACCACACGTAGGTTAACCAAACGTAGTTTAACAATACGTTTGTTAACAATATGTACGTTAATACGTAGGTTAACCATTAATAGGTTAACCATACGTAGGTCAACCATATGCAGGTTAACCATACATAGGTTAACCATACATAGGTTAACCATACATAGGTTAACCATACGTAAGTTAACCACATCTAGGATATCTAAAAGTAGGTTAACCACACATAGGTTAAACACGTTGGTTAACCACACACAAGTTAACCACATGTAGGTTAACCACACGTAGGTTACCCCCACGTAGGTTACCCCCACGTAGGTTACCCCCACGTAGGTTACCCACACGTAGGTTACCCACACGTAGGTTACCTCCACGTAGGTTACCTCCACGTAGGTTACCTCCACGTAGGTTACCTCCACGTAGGTTACCCACACGTAGATTGACCACACGTAGGTTACCCACACGTAGGTTACCCACACGTAGGTTACCCACACGTAGATTGACCACACGTAGGTTACCCACACGTAGGTTACCCACACGTAGATTGACCACACGTAGATTGACCACACGTAGATTGACCACACGTAGATTGACCACACGTAGGTTACCCACACGTAGATTGACCACACGTAGGTTACCCACACGTAGGTTACCCACACGTAGGTCACCCACACGTAGATTGACCACACGTAGGTTACCCACACGTAGGTTACCCACACGTAGGTTACCCACACGTAGATTGACCACACGTAGGTTACCCACACGTAGGTTACCCACACGTAGATTGACCACACGTAGGTTACCCACACGTAGATTGACCACACGTAGATTGACCACACGTAGATTGACCACACGTAGGTTACCCACACGTAGGTTACCCACACGTAGATTACCCACACGTAGATTGACCACACGTAGGTTACCCACACGTAGGTTACCCACACGTAGATTGACCACACGTAGGTTACCCACACGTAGGTTACCCACACGTAGATTGACCACACGTAGGTTACCCACACGTAGGTTACCCACACGTAGATTGACCACACGTAGGTTACCCACACGTAGGTTACCCACACGTAGGTTACCCACACGTAGATTGACCACACGTAGGTTACCCCCACGTAGGTTACCCCCACGTAGGTTACCCCCACGTAGGTTACCCACACGTAGATTACCCACACGTAGATTGACCACACGTAGGTTACCCACACGTAGGTTACCCACACGTAGGTTACCCACACGTAGGTTACCCACACGTAGGTTACCCACACGTAGATTGACCACACGTAGGTTACCCCCACGTAGGTTACCCCCACGTAGGTTACCCCCACGTAGGTTACCCACACGTAGATTGACCACACGTAGGTTACCCCCACGTAGGTTACCCACACGTAGGTTACCCACACGTAGATTGACCACACGTAGGTTACCCCCACGTAGGTTACCCCCACGTAGGTTACCCCCACGTAGGTTACCCCCACGTAGGTTACCTCCACGTAGGTTACCCACACGTAGGTTACCCACACGTAGGTTACCCACACGTAGGTTACCCACACGCAGGTTACCCCCACGTAGGTTACATACACGTAGGTTACCGCCACGTAGGTTACCCCCACGTAGGTTACCCACACGTAGGTTACCCACACGTAGGGGTGGGGGTTCTTGATCCGTTTAATCTGAGCTGGACCAAACCTAATTCTCTCTCATTTCCTCGTTTGTTTATGGAATTACTTTTTTTTCTGAAGTGTTCGTCTTGTAGGAGGCGAAGATAATGTGATGGTGCAGTGCCATGATGGTTCTGATGGTGCAGTGCCATGATGGTTCTGATGGTGCAGTGCCATGATGGTTCTGGTGATGGTGCAGTGCCATGATGGTTCTGATGGTGCAGTGCCATGATTGTTCTGGTGATGGTGCAGTGCCATGGTTCTGGTGATGGTGCAGTGCCATGATGGTTCTGGTGATGGTGCAGTGCAGGGCCATGATGGTTCTGGTGATGGTGCAGTGCCATGATGATTCTGGTCATGGTGCAGTGCAGTGCCATGATGGTTCTGATGGTGCAGTGCCATGATGGTTCTGATGGTGCAGTGCCATGATGGTTCTGGTGATGGTGCAGTGCCATGATGGTTCTGGTGATGGTGCAGTGCCATGATTGTTCTGGTGATGGTGCAGTGCCATGATGGTTCTGGTGATGGTGCAGTGCAGTGCCATGATGGTTCTGGTGATGGTACAGTGCCATGATGGTTCTGATGGTGCAGTGCCATGATGGTTCTGATGGTGCAGTGCCATGATGGTTCTGGTGATGGTGCAGTGCCATGGTTCTGGTGATGCTGCAGTGCAGTGCCATGATGGTTCTGGTGATGGTGCAGTGCCATGAGGGTTCTGATGGTGCAGTGCCATGAGGGTTCTGATGGTGCAGTGCCATGATGGTTCTGATGGTGCAGTGCCATGATGGTTCTGGTGATGGTGCAGTGCCATGATGGTTCTGATGGTGCAGTGCCATGATTGTTCTGGTGATGGTGCAGTGCCATGATGGTTCTGGTGATGGTGCAGTGCAGTGCCATGATGGTTCTGGTGATGGTGCAGTGCAGTGCCATGATGGTTCTGGTGATGGTGCAGTGCAGTGCCATGATGTCTCTGGTGATGGTGCAGTGCCATAATGGTTCTGGTGATGGTGCAGTGCCATGATGGTTCTGGTGATGGTGCAGTACAGTGCCATGATGGTTCTGGTGATGGTGCAGTGCAGTGTCATGATGGTTCTGGTGATGGTGCAGTACAGTGCCATGATGGTTCTGGTGATGGTGCAGTACAGTGCCATGATGGTTCTGGTGATGGTGCAGTACAGTGCCATGATGGTTCTGGTGATGGTGCAGTACAGTGCCATGATGGTTCTGGTGATGGTGCAGTACAGTGTCATGATGGTTCTGGTGATGGTGCAGTACAGTGCCATGATGGTTCTGGTGATGGTGCAGTACAGTGCCATGATGGTTCTGGTGATGGTGCGGTACAGTGCCATGATGGTTCTGCGATGGTGCAGTACAGTGCCATGATGGTTCTGGTGATGGTGCAGTGCAGTGCCATGATGGTTCTGGTGATGGTGCTGTACAGTGCCATGATGGTTCTGGTGATGGTGCAGTACAGTGCCATGATGGTTCTGGTGATGGTGCGGTACAGTGCCATGATGGTTCTGGTGATGGTGCAGTACAGTGCCATGATGGTTCTGGTGATGGTGCAGTGCCATGATGGTTCTGGTGATGGTGCAGTACCGTGCCATGATTCTGGTGATGGTGCAGTACAGTGCCATGATGGTTCTGGTGATGGTGCGGTACAGTGCCATGATGGTTCTGGTGATGGTGCAGTACAGTGCCGTGATGGTTTTGGCGATGGTGCAGTACAGTGCCATGATGGTTTTGGCGATGGTGCAGTACAGTGCCATGATGGTTCTGGTGATGGTGCAGTACAGTGCCATGATGGTTCTGGTGATGGTGCAGTGCAGTGCCATGATGGTTCTGGTGATGGTGCGGTACAGTGCCATGATGGTTCTGGTGATGGTGCGGTACAGTGCCATGATGGTTCTGGTGATGGTGCGGTACAGTGCCATGATGGTTCTGGTGATGGTGCAGTACAGTGCCATGATGGATCTGGTGATGGTGCAGTACAGTGACATGATGGTCCTGGTAATATTGCAGTACAATGCCATGGTTGTGGTGATGGTGCTGTACAGTGCCATGGTGGTTCTCAGGTGATGCAGTTCTGTCATAATGGTTCTGGTGATGGTGCTGTACAGTGCCATGACTCTCTGGTGGTGCAGTACAGTGCCATGATGGTTCTGGTGATGGTGTAGTACAGTACTTTGATGGTTCTGGTGATGGTGCAGTACAGTGCCATGATGGTTCTCTGGTGATGGTGCAGAACAGTGCCATGATGGTTCTCTGGTGATGGTGCAGAACAGTGCCATGATGGTTCCCTGGTGATGGTGCTTGTGGAATGCAAAGTGTACGTGACCTTTATTCGGCGCATGTACACACCCTCATTTACGGGGTATCTCTCCCAACCAGCAAACCAGGGGCTAAGGGTTGACGATGGGGCCCCGTCGTTCAATCAGTACTCAGGTTCCTGCCAATGAGAAGATGATTTTGGCAATCACAGAGGTGTTGTGGGTACCACACACCTGTCTGCCCTTGTCATTCATATTCTAGAGCTGGTTGAAGCACAGTCTGCTCTCTAGTGGCTTCTATTCTGCCTTGCTTGCCGTGGCGTGCACTAATACCTATTGTTGTACATAGTGTATATAGTGTACATACTTCTGTTCTAAATTGGTGAAGGATAATACAAGTCAAAAGTTTTTCTGCTGTGTTCATTTTGCTCCCTTCACACCCAGGATAACAGGCCTTTGGGACTTCTGGGTTATAATAGTGCTGTACGGTGCCATGATGGTTCTCTGGTGATTTTGCAGTACGGTGCCATGATGGTTCTGGTGATGGTTCAGTATAGTGCCATAATGGTTCTGGTGACGGTGCAGTACAGTGCCATGATGGTTCTGGTGGTGGTGTCATACATTGCCATGGTTCTGGTGGTGGTGCAATACAGTGCCATGATTCTGGTGGTGATGCCATACAATGCCATGATGATTCCGGTAGTGGTGCCATACAGTGCCATGATGGTTCTGGTAATGTCGCAATACAGTGCCATGATAGTTTTGGTGATGTGGCTTACAGTGCCATGATGGTTCTGGTGATGGTGCCTTAGTGCCGTGATGGTTCTGGTGGTGGTGCCTTACAGTGCCATGATTCTTGTGGTGCCATAGTGCCATGATTCTAGTGATGCCATACAGTTCCATATTAGTAATGGTGCCATAGTGCTATATTGGTAATGGTGCTATACAGTGCCATATTGGTAATGGTGCCATACGGTGTTATGATGGTTCCGATTGTGCCATTCAGTGCCATGATGGTTCTGGTGGTGGTGCCATAGTGCCATGATGGTTTTCGTGTCATAAAGTTCCATGATGGTTCTGGTGATGTCATAGTGCCATGGTGGTTATGGTCATGGTGCCATATACTGGAGATCAGGTGAAAGGGCGTAACCTCAGCGCAACAGTATCAAGTGCTTGTGGTACGTGCTTTTCCTGGTATTGTTGCTAGTTTTGTCGTTGCTGGTGTTAATGCTGGTTTGGTTGGGGTGTTGCTAGAGGTAGTTGTGGTGTTGCTAGTAGTGGTTGTGTTGGTGTTGCTAGTGTTGGTGGTTGTGGTGGTGTTGCCAGTATTGGTGGTGGTTGTGGTGGTGGTCCGAGTATTTGTGGTGGTGTTGCTAGTATTTGTGGAGGTGGTGTTGCTAGTATTGGTGATTGTGGTGGTGTTGCTAGTGTTGGTGGTGGTTGTAACGGTGTTGCCAGTATTGGTGGTGGTTGTGGTTGTGTGGCCAGTATTGGTGGTGGTTGTGGTGTGTTCCTAGTGTTAGTGGTGGTTATGCTGGTGTTGCTAGTATTGGTGGCTGTAGTGGTGCTAATATTGGTGGTGGTGGCAGCGCTAGTATTGGTGGTGGCTGTGGTGTTGCTAGTATTGATGGTTGTGGTGTTGCTAGTATTGGTGGTTGTGGTGGTGTTGATAGTGGTTGTGGTGTTGCTGGTATTTGTGGTGGTTGTGGTGGTGTTACCTGGAGTCTACCTGGAGGTTATTCTGGGGATCAACGTCCCCTCGGCCCGGTCCACGACCAGGCCTCCCGGTGGATCAGGGCCTGATCAACCAGGCTGTTACTGCTAGCCGCACGTAGTCCAACGTACGAACCACAGCCCGGCTGATCCGGCACCGACTTTAGGTATCTGTCCAGCTCCCTCTTGAAGGCAGCCAGGGGCCTATTGGTAATTCCCCTTATGGCTGGTGGGAGGCTGTTGAACAATCTTGGGCCCCGGACACTTATGGTGTTTTCTTTGTGTACCAGTGGCGCCCCTACTTTTTAATTGGGGGTATTTTGCATGGCCTGCCCAGTCTTTTACTTTCGTAGGGAGTGATTTCTGTGTGCAGATTCGGGACCATTCCTTCTAGGATTTTCCAAGTGTAGATTATGATATATCTCTCCCTCCTGCGTTCCAGCGAGTACAAGTCAAGTGCTTCCAAGCGTTCCCAGTAGTTAAGGTGCTTGAGAGAATTTATACGTGCAGTAAAGGTTCTCTGTACACTCTCTAGATCTGCAATTTCACCTGCTTTGAACGGAGATGTTAATGTACAGCAGTATTCCAGCCTAGAGAGAACAAGTGATTTGAAAAGGATCATCATTGGCTTGGCATCTCTCGTTTTGAACGTTCTCATTATCCATCCTATCATTTTCTTTGCACTTGTGATCGTGGCACTGTTGTGATCCTTGAAAGTGAGATCCTCAGACATTACTACTCCCAGGTCCCTTACATTATTTTTCCGCTCTATTGTATGGCCAGAGTTTGTAGTATACTCTGTTCTAGTTATTATCTCCTCCAGTTTTCCATAACGGAGTAGTTGGAATTTGTCCTCATTGAACATCATATTGTTTTCCGTTGCCCACTGGAAAACTTTGTTTATATCTTCTTGGAGGTTAACCGCGTCCTCAATAGATGACAGCCTCATGCAGATCCTAGTATCATCCGCAAAGGATGATCCCCACTTCGCCAGTTATTCCTTTAGTAGCACGCATTTTGTGCGCTATTACGCCATGATCGCACTTGTCAAACGCTTTTGCAAAGTCTGTGTATATTACATCTGCATTCTGATTTTCTTCCTGCGCATCCAAGTGGACCAGCTAGCCACAATAATATTCGTCCAACTAGGTATATTTCTACACCATAGGAAGGTTAGCATGGGCACCACTGTGACCACAAATGCAAGTTTTTACAGACGAATCTCCAGCTAGTGTGGCCGTGACGAAC